>NC_053027.1:443090771-443390771 GCF_003073215.2 Triticum urartu
GTCCAGGAGAGTGGACCCATTGGAGGATTTTAAGTGCATGCAATCATGCCTTTTTCCTTCTGTCCAAAACTGGAGATTTGCAAAACCTACACTAACAAGTTTGAGCTTTTGGCAAACTAACTTCACCACCCTCTTATTCATCCAAAGAGACTATGATCTGGAAATTTGGGTCACCCCAAGAGTTGCCTAAATGCCTTTGGCATTTTGCTAAACACCCTGTGTGCATAGCCAGAATTGGCATGGTTTTTAGTTTGCTATATGAACTTGAACCACTGACCCAGCAACCTTGTCCACTAAGCTCCTAGCTACTCCTAACCTAGGTCTGCTTATTGCCAGCCTCACCCAAGCCCTGTAGCATGCATTGGCATTTCGTCGAGCAGCTAGCGTGCGTGCTCTAGGCGCGCCCAGAGCGCACGTTTTGCACGCGCGTGCACCGAGCCGCCGCGTCTCGCTGCCGCCCACCCCGTGCCCGTTCTGGCCCTTGGCCAACCGCAGCCAGCGCGCCCCATCTCCTCCTACACCGCAGAGCCACCCCGACCACCTCTAGCACCCCACAGCGCTGCCGTCAGGTCGGCCGTGGTGGCTAGCTGACGGCCGCAGCAGGCCCCAGCCGTGGCAGCACCGCCCAAGCCATACACGCGCGCCAGCTCACCCCTTGAGCAGTATGGAACTCATCGGAATGCGCCGGCCAGCTCCACGTCGCCCTGCACCTACAGAACGGCGGTCGCTGACAAGCTTATCCACGGCCGCCGCAAAACCGACCTCGTTGCACTATAAAAGGAGGCCCCCGAGCTCGTCTAAGCCCTCAGGCAGCCCCATACCACCCTCCAAGTGCCCCCAATAGCCAGAGAACGACGGGAGGAGGTCGTCTTCCTCACCTCCGACGGGTTCAGCCGCCACCATGCTCTGGTCCAATTCATCGCGAGCAGACCCTCCCCCGCCCATCCAGCGACACCACTCGACTCCCCTCAACCTAGCGGAGCTGCCCAGCCTCTCATATGCGATCGGGAACCACTGCAGCCCAGAACCCCGAAACCCACCCGAAGCCTCCTCCGCCGCGGAGCTCGCCGCCGGCGACTCCCTCCACCCCCGCCGACCCAACGACCACCGGGAGGACCGCCCCGGTCTTGTGGATCCATCCAGTCCCTCTGGAGCCCACGGGGAGCCGCCGTTCGCCAGCGTTGATCACCGGAGTCCCGCCTCCGTTTGGGCAGAGGAAGAGGAGGGAGAGAGGACTGGTCAAACCTGACCAGTGGGCCCCGTGGACCCACTGTCAGTGACCCACGCGCCCGTCCATGCTGGATAAGTGAAGGCGTAAAACCCCCAAGTGCGTATCCCCTGCTTCAAAAGCGTATTCTTATCTGAAACGTTTTCTTTTCTGTTTTATTTTAAAAACAGAGTTTGACTGAAACTTTGACTGGCGATAACTTTTTAAATATAAATCCAAATGACTTGATTCTTTTTCTGTTGTTTCCCAAATATTTTCTAGTTTATTTTCATATTTATTTGAAAAAATTTCAAACAACTTTTTTGTACTGTTGTGAAAGTATGTGTTAATTTAAATTTATTTAAAATAGGATTTTTGGATGAGGAAGAAGGGAACTTTCAAAAGTTTTGAGTGCACCCTGCCTCTCCACAACTTGAAGGCAAGCATTCTAAACCCAGGCATAATATTGCCATGTGTGGTTTGACTTGGTTGCAACACCACCGTGTCTCGAAATTTCCATTATTTATTAGGGTGATATGATCCTACTCGTAAGTGCATGTTAATGATACCGTGCTCTTGAACATTGATATGTTGTGATAGTGGTCACCCTCATATAGCCTTCATACCTACCGGAAGGAAACCAGGAAAGCCTCTGTCTTGGGTAGACACGATGCTTGTCTCCAGTTCCTCGTCGAGGCAGTTATGTCCGGTATGGCATGATGAGGTATGATGAGTGGTGATTCTATCTGTTGGATTCAAATATATTTGTTATGCTAATCATGCAGGGAATGCCTAAACCTCCTGAGTCGACCATTAGATCGAGTCTTGTTCCGGTAACCCCGATACTTGTTTCGTACTACAACTTGTCCCTACCATAGGTAGGGTACGGTTCAGTAAGTTGTCAACCCCTTTCCTAGGACACACCAAACAGAGAGACCGCGATAAGGGTTCCATGGCCCTGGATTAAAGCCAGTCATCCGGTCAGGGGGCATGGGTGTTTCGGTTGTAGCCGAAGGGGTAGCTCCCCTAGTTTGCGCGCGGTATAAATTTTGTGATCCCATGCTAGTCGAGGTTGTAGCCTCCCCACTTAGAGTTTTGCTTAACAGGTGTCAAGGGTGATTCTAGACACTGGTGAGTTAGGCTGGTGTGTGCGGTCAGCTGTGTTTTCAATCAAAAGACCGTGGACGGAATTAGTCCCGATGGACTAAAGGAATCCGTTGCTAGTGGGTAAAGAGTACACCCTCTGCAGAGATTAAACCTATTCGAATAGCCGTGTCCATGGTTAAGGACTGTAGTCTGGGACTGGTCAAGTGTCGGTCTTAGTGTCGGTCTTCGGAGGAGAAACTACTAAACCAGAACATTGATTATGCCTTGTGATATATGATGGTTATGATTATTATTATTGTGGACTAACCATTTGTATAAATTGTAATAATGAATATTCCTGGGACGGTTCTACCTCCTGGATATTCACTGTGATTATGTTTTTATATATATAATCCCTTTATGTGGTGTCGCTCAGACGCCCGACTGTGGCATGCTTGTTATTCCTTTTATATATAAGCCCTTTATGTGGTGTCGCTCAGACGCCCGACTGTGGCATGCTTGTTATTCTTTTTATATATAAGCCCTTTATGTGGTGTCGCTCAGACACCCGAGTGTGGCATGCTTGTTATTTCAATTACTTATAAGCCCTTTATGTGGTGTCGCACAAACGCCCGACTGTGGCAGGCTTGTTATTTATTTTATGCATAAGCCCTTTCTGTGGTGTCGCTCAGACGCCCGACTGAGGCATTCTATTTCTACTCTTTAATTGCTTTACTCATGTGTGTTGTGAATAACTTGCTTGCGTGCATCATGGATTTTATTTTTGTGACTGACGTTGTGATCATAGAATATTTTAGGGCATGTTATACCTGTGTTTTTAATGTTTGTGAGTACATTCAAAGTACTCACTGGCTTGTCCCTGGCTATTGTCTTGGCCAGATTTCTTGCGTGGAGAGGAGCGTTGTGCTGACAACCCCGGAACCTACACAATGATGATAGAAGCCTCGCGAAGATAGGAGTTATCCTGGTCAGCTGTTCCTGTGGGAAATGGAGTCCCAAAGACGCCGATGATCCGCAAACCGCTTCCGCCATCAACCACTAGAAACCAATTGTTGTACCCATAGGCCAGAATGGTCTTGTACTATATATTTTGTAGTTTGCTTGGAGTTTCTGTAACAAGTTGGTGTCTCATCAGCTAACAGTAATCCTGGGGCTGGTGAGCACAAGGGCCGCTTTTGGGAAATTAATATCCCGAAAATCCGGTCCTGACAATCTTGGTATCAGATCCAGGCTGACCATTGGCTAATCCTATCTTAGCCAGGTCGAAAAACCTAGGTAAACCAACCCACCAGACCTTAACCAAGCCCCGGCCAAGCTTCTTGTGTAAGATAGCCACACAATGACCCGACACCTTTTGGCAGTCGGTGCCCAACCTATCAGCCTAGCCTGTCGATCATGCGCCAGTGACCGACCCCTAAACAGTCCTTTTCGCAAGCGTGCGAAGGAAGACTCCGCCCCCTTTTTCTATAAAAAGGGCATGCTAGCCTCAACCCAGCACAACACAGCCTCCACCCCAAACCAAGCTATAATGCTTGGCCCCATTGTTCACAATGAGACCACAGCAACCAACCTTGGAGGTTTCGTGACCGTGCTAGCAAACCTCACCCGTCGTGCCTTCGCGTTAGAAGAGCCCCCGGAGTATGTTGTGTACCAAGGGTCCATGAGTGGTGAGAGCCGTCAATTTTGGGCCACTGTGCACGTCTATGGTAGGGGTCTATCGCCAGAACGCCCCTACAGGTTCACCGGAAGGAAAACTTCCTTTGAGCCACAAGCCATCCAACTAGCGGCTCGAGAAGCTATAGTTCAACTCCGGCACTTGTCGCCCAGAGTTAACTGTCGCTCCTTCTACAACTACCCCAGCCGTGACGAGTATGGTAGACCACCCCAAGTTGCCAACGGAGACCACGAGACGGATCCTGCATTATTGCATCTGGTGCGCTATGTAAGTGCACTAGAGGGACTGTTCGATCAAATCACCCTTGATTTGATCGCAGCTCATGGAGAACTGGTTCGCCAAGCCCCGGCAAGAAGAGAAGCTGAGCCCGACGCCGACAACCCAGTCATGCTGTTCGGACAACCGATCGAGACCTTGAGATCAGCCCCAGCCATCGACCAAGGTGCTTTGATGACCCCATAAGTGCTTCATCGCCTTTTGGGAACACACTCCAACGGGATTGTGGCCAACAATCCGCGCGATGGTCATCATCACTACCCCGGCCCTGCAGTTCCGCAACCACCTGCAGCTAACTCCGACGGCGAAGCCCGTGGAGAAACCTCGACAGCCACAAGGCACGCCCGCTTAGACATAAACGAGGTGGACTAAGTCACTCGAGTAGTACCGAGTCTTAGTATGTCCACAACCTATAACTGTGTGACCTTGTATCACCGCAATGTTATCTGCTTGTGCGCCCCTAATTTAAATAGTAGCTGTATTGATGTACGGTTACATTTTTCCGGGCGTAGCTACCAAAACCAACCCCGACGGCACCCACAGTAACACGCCACCTTTGTGAGATGTGTGTATCTGTGGCTTTGACCCCGACCCCCATGAGAGTAGAACCAACAAGCTAGTGCCCCTCACCGCGGTAAATAACTCAGCCCAGTCACTACATAAAAGGCCACCTCATGACCTTGCCGAGTGCCCCTCATCTTGTGCACAACTCTCACAACCATTTTTGCCATGCCGAGCCCTAGCTTTTATTTGAGAACCCCAGATGCAACCCCGGGTAGCTTTGTTAAAATATTGTGGGACTTTACCTGCAGTACCATGGGTTCTACCCAGCCACCCTAGTACGAGCTGCTCAAGTCGAGGATCACCGCATCCACCTCGAAATATTGGGCAGCAGTGCACATCCCTCCCGTAAACTCAAATCAAGACCCAACGGAAGTCTGCTTCCTGGGGAAATCTATGCCAACTCCGCAGATGGCCATAGAAGCGGCTGCACACGAAGCGCTTGTTCGCCTTCGATTTGCGGTACCCTATGCCAGCGAACGAGGGTATTATTACTTTCCGAGCCATGCAGCACCCGGGGAAGTGACATCTTTTCCCGGTGGACGAATTGAGAGAGACCCAGTACTGCCAACCTTGTCCAGTATGTCATCTCTCAAGAGCGTTTGACCCAACGAGTGATGGGTTATCTCCAGAGCCTCGCTGATTTAAATCCTTAGATAGCCATCGGCAGACCACTGAGGCCCGGCCAGGAGAGACGCATTCATCGACTGATCAATCCACTTCCCCCGATAGAAGAAGAGTGCACCCCAATACCAGAGACGTTTTCTCGGGACCCCGTCCAGTTGCCATTTTCATTCTAGACGTCACTACTATGTTCTTTTATTCCCACATTTAGCTAAGTGTTGTAACTCATACGTGTTTTTCTAAATCTTGTGCAATGAGCTAAATATTTGGTTTCGATTGTGGTGAGTAGTTTTTGCTGCTGTAACTTTCGTTTAACTAATTTTCTCTCGCGAAAAATCCTAGAGTGAGATGTATTTTTCCCTGAGTTGTTGCGGCATATATCTCCTCACGGCATGGATTTTTATTCACGCAGCACCACGGCAACAGACTCACAACCACAACCACTCGAACACATGCACTGCTTGCAACACCACGTAACCGCGTTGCATCTAGCTAACCATCTCCCTAAAACACCACAGTCTCTGAAGGAGAGATTAGTGGGTAATCATCCGAGTACAAGTTACCCAGCATACCGACAACAGTTAGTACCCGACACCACACCTACTCCTCGTGATCACCGCCACCGTGAAGAGCCCACACTCGAGCGGCAGCATCGCGACGATCATCAAGGATCATCGCACACAGGAGCACGGAGAGCCCCAGCAATGCCGCTAGCCCTCCGCACACCAGGATCACGCACCAGTCCGGCACCGCCCCCGCCATTAGAGACTCGTCTCGAGCTTCTGCAAGCGGAAATGGAGAAGGAGAAGGAGAAGCGAGGCCAGGTGTGAGGAAGAAGAGAGAAGCACCTCGGCCGTTTTATAGCTCGAGATCGGTGTACGGTGGGCGAAGTCCACCAGCGCTGCTTGTTGCCCGATTGCCGGTGTTTGGAGGCGAATCCGCGAGCAGTGCCGACAGCACGCTGGCCCGCGAGGTGAGTGCATGCTGCACCGGCAGCTAGCACGTCGTGCACTACCGCAGGTACGGCCTAGATGCCCTATGCGCTAGACGTCGCCGGTGGAGAAAGCGCGGGAAAGCGCGCGGGAGAGAGGAAGAAGAGAGAGCCAGAGGAAGAAGGAGAGGCTGACAGTGGCCCCGGGTCCACCTGTCAGCTAGAGAGAGCACTGTGCTCTCGGGTGCGACCAGCGTATTTTAAATTTAGAATTTATTCTAAATTTACTGTATCCAGCGTAGAAATCTCTCGTTTCCCCCTAAATGTAGATTTTTCCACGCAGTGCCAGTGTTCCACACTGTGGTTTAACACCACTTATTTCTCTCTCCCTGTAGGCACATTTTATTGCATATATTTTCCTAAAACATCTTTTAGCAAATCTTGAGGACGAGATTTTTCTTAAGGGGGGTAGTGTTGTGACACCCCAAAATTTTGACCTTGTTTCATTGATTAAAAATATTCCAGGAAATTTAAACTTTCATTTTCTGGATTTTCCCCTTGATTTCAAAGCCATTCTTTTCTTTGTTATTATGGAGTTTTTACCCCAAGTAAAAACTTTCCAAATATATTATTGGACTTGTTTTCCCTTTCGAGAAAAACATTTCTATTATCAGTGGAACTTATTTGCACAATCATTTCTCTCTGAGCTTTATTCCTAAAATGATTTTTCATTAGTTTTGGAGCTCTTTTTTGAACTACAACCACTTGATCAATTTATTTAAAATTTTCACCACAATTTCGAGTTGTCATGTGATGTTTTTAAATCACTTCTATGCAAAAATATATTTCATTCATTTAATCTTTTGAGCTCTACACCAAGTTTTCAAATCTGGTCCAGTGGACAATTTTGCACTACAACCCCTTTAAATATTTCTTTAAAACTTCCACCAAAATTATGGGATGTTCATAGGAGTATATTATTCAACTTTAAGCAAAAACCCCTGGATGTTCTTTGAAATATTTGAGTGAATCAACCGCTTTTACATACTGGTCCAGCATGGTGGTTTGTACAACAACCATCATTTAACTTCCCCTTTTAGCTATGATTCCTTTTCCTACTTATAGCCCATCCTGCAAAACCCTTGAGTCCAGGAGAGTGGACCCATTGGAGGATTTTAAGTGCATGCAATCATGCCTTTTTCCTTCTGTCCAAAACTGGAGATTTGCAAAACCTACACTAACAAGTTTGAGCTTTTGGCAAACTAACTTCACCACCCTCTTATTCATCCAAAGAGACTATGATCTGGAAATTTGGGTCACCCCAAGAGTTGCCTAAATGCCTTTGGCATTTTGCCAAACACCCTGTGTGCATAGCCAGAATTGGCATGGCTTTTAGTTTGCTATATGAACTTGAACCACTGACCCAGCAACCTTGTCCACTAAGCTCCTAGCTACTCCTAACCTAGGTCTGCTTATTGCCAGCCTCACCCAAGCCCTGTAGCATGCATTGGCATTTCGTCGAGCAGCTAGCATGCGTGCTCTGGGCGCGCCCAGAGCGCACGTTTTGCACGCGCGTGCACCGAGCCGCCGCGTCTCGCTGCCGCCCACGCCGTGCCCGTTCTGGCCCTTGGCCAACCGCAGCCAGGGCGCCCCGTCTCCTCCTACACCGCAGAGCCACCCCGACCACCTCTGGCACCCCACAGCGCCGCCGTCAGGTCAGCCGTGGTGGCTAGCTGACGGCCGCAGCAGGCCCCAGCCGTGGCAGCATCGCCTAAGCCATACACGCGCGCGAGCTCACCCCTTGAGCAGTATGGAACTCATCGGAATGCGCCGGCCAGCTCCACGTCACCCTGCACCTATAGAACGGCGGTCGCTGACGAGCTTATCCACAGCCGCCGCAAAACCGACCTCGTTGCACTATAAAAGGAGGCCCCCGAGCTCGTCTAAGCCCTCAGGCAGCCCCATACCACCCTCCAAGTTCCCCCCATAGCCAGAGAACGACGGGAGGAGGTCGTCTTCCTCACCTCCGACGGGTTCGGCCGCCGCCATGCTCTGGTCCAATTCGTCGCGAGCAGACCCTCCCCCGCCCATCCAGCGACACCACTCGACTCCCCTCAACCTATCGGAGCTGCCCAGCCTCTCATATGCGATCGGGAACCACTGTAGCCCAGAACCCCGAAACCCACCCGAAGCCTCCTTCGCCGCGGAGCTTGCTGCCGGCGACTCCCTCCACCTGCGCCGACCCAACGACCACCGGGAGGACCGCCCCGGTCTTGTGGATCCATCCCGTCCCTCTGGAGCCCACGGGGAGCCGCCGTTCGCCGGCGTTGATCACCGGAGTCCCCCGTTCGGGCAGAGGAAGAGGAGGGAGAGAGGACTGGTCAAACCTGACCAGTGGGCCCCGTGGACCCACTGTCAGTGACCCACGCGCCCGTCCACATTGGATAAGTGAAGGCGTAAAACCCCCAAGTGCGTATCCCCTGCTTCGAAAGCGTATTCTTATCTGAAACGTTTTCTTTTCTGTTTTATTTTAAAAACAGAGTTTGACTGAAACTTTGACTGGCGATAACTTTTTAAATATAAATCCAAATGACTTGATTCTTTTTCTATTATTTCCCAAATATTGTCTAGTTTATTTTCATATTTATTTGAAAAAATTCAAACAACTTTTTTGTACTGTTGTGAAAGTATGTGTTAGTTTAAATTTATTTAAAATAGGATTTTTGGATGAGGAAGAAGGGAACTTTCAAAAGTTTTGAGTGCACCCTGCCTCTCCACAACTTGAAGGCAAGCATTCTGAACCCTGGCATAATATTGCCGTGTGTGGTTTGACTTGGTTGCAACACCACCGTGTCTCGAAATTTCCATTATTTATTAGGGTGATATGATCCTACTCGTAAGTGCATGATAATGATACCGTGCTCTTGAACATTGATATGTTGTGATAGTGGTCACCCTCATATAGCCTTCATACCTACCGGAAGGAAACCGGGAAAGCCTCTGTCTTGGGTAGACACGATGCTTGTCTCCAGTTCCTCATCGAGGCAGTTATGTCCGGTATGGCGTGATGAGGTATGATGAGTGGTGATTCTATCTGTTGGATTCAAATATATTTGTTATGCTAATCATGCAGGGAATGCCTAAACCTCCTGAGTCGACCATTAGATCGAGTCTTGTTCCGGTAACCCCCATACTTGTTTCGTACTACCACTTGTCCCTACCATAGGTAGGGTACGGTTCAGTAAGTTATCAACCCCTTTCCTAGCACACACCAAACAGAGAGACCGCGATGAGGGTTCCATGGCCCTGGATTAAAGCCAGTCATCCAGTCAGGGGGCATGGGTGTTTCGGTTGTAGCCGAAGGGGTAGCTCCCCTAGTTTGCGCGTGGTATAAATTTTGTGATCCCATGCTAGTCGAGGTTGTAGCCTCCCCACTTAGATTTTTGTTTAACAGGTGTCAAGGGTGATTCCAGACACCGGTGAGTTAGGCTGGTGTGTGCGGTCAGGTGTGTTTTCAATCAAAAGACCGTGGACGGAATTAGTCCCGATGGACCAAAGGAATCCGTTGCTAGTGGGTAAAGAGTACACCCTCTGCAGAGATTAAACCTATTCGAATAGCCGTGTCCATGTTTAAGGACTCCAGTCTGGGATGGGTCAAGTGTCGGTCTTAGTGTCGGTCTTCAGAGGAGAAACTACTAAACCAGAACATTGATTATGCCTTGTGATATATGATGGTTATGATTATTATTATTGTGGACTAACCATTTGTATAAATTGAAATAATGAATATTCCTGGGACGGTTTTACCTCCTGGATATTCACTGTGATTATGTTTTTATATATATAATCCCTTTATGTGGTGTCGCTCAGACGCCCGACTGTGGCATGCTTGTTATTCCTTTTATATATAAGCCCTTTATGTGGTGTCGCTCAGACGCCCTACTGTGGCATGCTTGTTATTCTTTTTATATATAAGCCCTTTATGTGGTGTCGCTCAGACGCCCGACTGTGGCATGCTTGTTATTTCAATTACTTATAAGCCCTTTGTGTGGTGTCGCACAGACGCACGACTGTGGCAGGCTTGTTATTTCTTTTATGCATAAGCCCTTTCTGTGGTGTCGCTCAGACGCCCGACTGAGGCATTCTATTTCTACTCTTTAATTGCTTTACTTATGTGTGTTGTGAATAACTTGCTTGCGTGCATCATGGATTTTATTTTTGTGACTGACGTTGTGATCATAGAATATTTTAGGGCATGTTATACCTGTGTTCTTAATGTTTGCGAGTACATTCAAAGTACTCACTGGCTTGTCCCTGGCTATTGTCTTGGCCAGATTTCTTGCGTGGAGAGGAGCGTTGTGATAACAACCCCGGAACCTACACAATGATGATAGCAGCCTCGCGAAGATAGGAGTTATCCTGGTGAGCTGTTCCTGTGGGAAATGGAGTCCCATAGACGCTGATGATCCGCAAACCGCTTCCACCATCAACCACTAGAAACCAATTGTTGTACCCATAGGCCAGAATGGTCTTGTACGACATATTTTGTAGTTTGCTTGGAGTTTCTGTAACAAGTTGGTGTCTCATCAGCTAACAGTAATCCTGGGGCTGGTGAGCACAAGGGCCGCTTTTGGGAAATTAATATCCCGAAAATCCGGTCCTGACACGTAGCCCGGCCGGGCAGGCCTCGGGCCGCCGTCCCCAAGCTCGAGCTCGCTGGCCATCCCCTCTGGACGCCACGGGAGCTCTAGCCCCTTCATGCCAGGGAAACCCCTCCAGGGCTTCCGCCTCTCTCTGGTGAGGCCGTCTCGCCCGCTTGGAGCCCCTGGAGTGGCCTCCGTTCGCTGCCTTCCTCAACTCCGGCAACCTCCGCGTTCTTCTTACGCTTGTGAGCTTGTTTCCGACGCCGTCCGACCACCCCTAGCCACGCTACGGGTACGGGCAGGTGCGCCATCGTCCCCTCTCTCAATCCCTCCCTCTCGTTTGGAGGCGAATCCGCGAGCAGTGCCGACAAGAGCTCCGGGGAAGCCGTGGCCTTCTCTGTTTCGTTCTCCCCCTTCCCCCACCTGACTAGAAGGGCCCGCTAGTCAGCCGCTCTGTACGCGCACGAAGCGGCACAAGTGGTGGCGCCCCTGGGCTTTACGCCTTCGACGTCACCCCCCAGTTTGTTTCTTTTTATTCAAATTCATTTGAATTTACAGAACACTTCAAATGGTTATAACTCTTCAACCATAAGTCCAAATGAATTGATTCTTTTTGCATTGTGTTCTTTGATAAGAAATCTAGCAGCTCACCAAAGATGTGTTTTTTCTGAGATGTTTAGAATTTCTGGTGATTTTTAGAAGTGTTCTTGATATTTTCTTTTTGTGTTTAAATTTATTTTCACAGGGTGAGGCTTGTCTTTAGGATCACCAGAAGGCTTGTGAACCTCATCTGCACTAAGGCAAGCCACAACAACATTTTCATGGTGTCATTTCAATATTTGTGATTTTCTTACTTGAATGAAATGATTAATCCATGAATTTAAATAATTATTGAGTTATTTGTATTCTATTAAATATTGGTGAGTTGTTATGCTTGATTTACAGAATGATTGAAACTAGTTTAGTGGATAAAGCAAGTTAAGATTTACTTGGTGATGTTAGAAATAATTTTGTTATGCATGTTAGTAATTTTTAAAGCTTTGTTTTTGCCTTCATAAATTGATAAAAATTTGTTAGAAAATATTCTGTTAAATACTTGTTTAATCATATTACTTATCTTACAGAATGTTTGAACCCGACTTAGTGATAAAGAAATTAAGAGTTGTTGATAGTGAAATCTTTTTGTCAAGCATATGAGAAATTTATTGGAGTTACTTTATTGCGTAAGAAATTAATAAAACTTGTTGCAAAATATTTTGGTTAAGTTGTGAGTCATTTTGAGCAGTAGAGTAATATGAGTTGTTGATGTTTATACTTGGTGTGTATATGGATGACATCGGTCATTTTTATCATTCTATGATGCATGTGTTGTTTTGCATTTCATGGCATGCTATGACACCGGTCATTTTTTGAGTTTAAAGTTCAACCTGAATATAACTCAACTTGAAGATACCGTTGACTGGGTCATGGTGCCGCTGAATCGAGTTCTTTCTAGTGCAAACACATTTGCCTTTGTGGGAAGGCCTTGATTCGGTCCATTGACATGGCCTCTGGTCGGTGCCTCCAACTAGGGAAGGTTATGCCGTGCTTGCCCTGGCCCGGTAAGCAGGCATAATCTTGTGTGCTCGTTGATGATATTATGGTTCCGAGTCCCCGAGTGGGAGTGTTTTGACCACGATGGTGGTCGGGGTGTCTTTGGTAGACACGGGGCCACCCAGGACCAGCCCGTTGGGGATTTGGGTCGGAGTGGCCGGGAGAGTGCTGTGGCAATGGAAGGGTTTGTCGGAATGCCGTTGGTCCACCCAAATGGGAGTGCGCGGCCATGGTTCCATGGTGTGGGTACAGTGTGCTACCTCTGCAGAGTATGTAAGCTATCGATAGCCGAGTCCACGGTCACGGACACCTCGTAGTTGGTCCCACCATGAGTCAACGTTTAATAAAAATTGCACACTAAGCTATGAACTTTGCATTGTTGATGGATGGCAGAAAGGCCATCGAGGCATTTGGGACCAAATGATGGTCGTGGTTGTGATCGCCGTAAGGATCACGAGTTGGTCTTGAGAAAGACCACTTTGGTGGTGTGTTTGTGATCCAGAGATGATCACGATTGGTAATCTGTCCCGAGGGACATTCGAGCATGATCACAACATGTTGACATATAGTGTTGCATTTTTAATAATTGGTTAAATATCATGATATTGTTTGTCATTATGATTATGCCTGTTGTGAGCTTGCAAGTACATTCAATGTACTGACCTGGCGTGTCATGCCAGATTTCAGGAAAGTATCATTGGAGAGGAGCGCTACTCGAGTCTAGATCGTGTCCACATGGGTGTCCCTGTGATATGGAGCTTCTGCCACGACGTAATTCCGCTGCCACGTAGTTGTTCGGATCGATGCCCCTTTATGTTTACTAAATAATGTACATATTGTTCAGCCGCACCGAGTGTGCCGCTTGGCCTCGACAGCTATTGTAATGTAAACTCTGTTCCGCTAGCATCAATAAAACAGTTGTTTTTCGGTACCAAGATGTTGTGTTTTGCCAGAAGACATGGTCTCTGGGCTGGCAATGCATGGTAAACCGGTCGCTCTGAGCCGGGGTGCCACAGTACTTGCCTGCAGATAAGTCAAACAAGGAAGGAGCAGGCAAAGTAATAGTCTTAGGGTTATTTTTATCAAATATCAGCTTGTACTTAAGCATCTTTTCCTTATTCTTAATGATAAAATCATGTGCTACCATACTCTTATAGTCTAGAAAAACAGGAGGCAGCAACTTCTCTTCCTTCTTATAATGCCTAATAGGTATGTTAAAGTGTGCAGCTAGGCGCGAGGCAAAGATACCTCCCAAGATGGGGCCCTTAGTACGGTTAAGACTTAACCGCTTTGCAACAATAGCGCCCATACTAAATGTGTCATCACAGAACAAGGCATGTCACAAAATAACAATATCAGGGGCACTAAGCTTGCCACAGTTTCCGCGACCAATTAAGCATCTACTAGCAAATATTGCAAAGTAACGTAAAACAGGAAAATGTATGCTAGTAATTCTTGCATCGGAAACTTTCCTTGTTTCCCCTATAGCAATTGTATCAATAAACCCTTCCACATCGTCACGATGTGGTTCCTCTACACTGCCCTCAAAAGGGATCAAACAAACCCGACAAAAATCATAAAGTGACATCTCCTTATGCTCACCATATAAATAAAATTCCACCGTAGGTGGTGAGCTCCTAGCATGGAATTGAAAGTTTTTCACAAAGATATTGGTGAGTAAGAGATACTGTTCGCATTGGTCGTGGAGGAAGGTGGTGAGGCCTGCATTCTCAACCAATTCATAGAAATCATCATAAATCTCGGCTGCTCTCAAGAAATTATCACAAGGCCATTCACACGGCCGAACTTCCGCGGTGCAAGGGAGATTATATTTGGGCCTCTTATCCTCCTCACTTTGCTTATCCTTCGAGCTTCGGCTCGACGAACCCCTCAAAAATCTCTTCATTATTTTCTGAAAATTTCAGAAATTTTTAGTAACTTCAAAATAAAAGTAAACCAAACTCAACAAAATTGATTGCAACTACTCCTACAAGTGCCTAGAGTCTATATCATGCATTAAAACTACTTTTGACCATCTAAATTTGACATGCAAGCTCAAGAACAGGGTCACCTAATCAACAAGAATTTGCAATGAATAAAGCACTAGAACAAAAACTAATTGGACCATAGGAGGAGTCACATGCCAAGGAACAATCCCCCAAAGCAGTTTTGTGAATGGAGCTTTGAGCAAGGAGATCGAAAATGGCAGCAAGATGAGCTTGGACTCGGGTTTGAGCTGGCTAGTGATGTTTTGGGAGGAAGGAGTGTGTGGTAGCTGGAATAAGTGGAGGGGAGCCACCATGGGCCCATAAGGCAGGGGGCGCGCCCAGGGGGTGGGCGCGCCCTGGACCCTCGTGGCCAGGTGCTTGCTCCCCCTGATGTGTTCTCAGTGCCAGATATTTCTCAAATATTCTAGAAAAAATCATATTTAAATTTCAGGCATTTGGAGAACTTTTATTTTCGGGGTAATTTTTTATTGCATTGATAATTCAGAAAACAGACAGAAAAATACTATTTTTGCTTCATTTTATATAAACAACAGAAAGTAAAAAGAGGGTATAGAGAGTTGTGTTTTCTAAATTCATCCATCTCATGCTCATCAAAAGGAATCCACTAACAAGGTTGATCAGGTCTTGTTAACAAACTCATTCCGAATAACATGGAACCGGAGAATTTTCGAATAACACTAGGTTACCTCAACGGGGATATGCACATCCCCAACAGTAAGAATATCATATTTCTTCTTGACTGTAGGGAGAGGAAATTCAAAACCTACAATAGTAATTGTTGAATTTTTTCCAATAGAATTGATACTGTGGACTTGAGGTTGTTTCCTCGGAAAGTGTACCGTATGCTCATTACCATTGACATGAAAAGTGACATTGCCTTTGGTGCAATCAATAACAGCCCCTGCAGTATTCAAAAAGGGTCTTCCAAGAATAATAGACATACTATCGTCCTCGCGAATATCAAGAATAACAAAGTCCGTTAAAATAGTAACGTTTGCAACCACAACAGGCACATCCTCACAAATACCGACAGGTATAGCAATTGATTTATCAGCCATTTGCAAAGATATTTCAGTAGGTGTCAACTTATTCAAATCAAGTCTACGACATAAAGAGAGAGGCATAACACTAACACCGGCTCCAAGATCACATAAAGCAGTTTTAACATAGTTTCTTTTAATGGAGCATGGTATAGTTGGTACTCCTGGATCTCCAAGTTTCTTTGGTATTCCACCTTCAAAAGTATAATTAGCAAGCATGGTGGAAATTTCAGCTTCCGGTATCTTTCTCTTATTAGTAACAATTTCTTTCATGTATTTAGCATAAGGGTTCATTTTAAGCATATCAGTCAAACGCATACGCAAAAGGATAGGTCTAATCATTTCAGCAAAGCGCTCAAAATCCTCATCATCCTTTTTCTTGGATGGTTTAGGAGGAAAAGGTATGGCTTCTGAACCCATGGTTCTCTTTCTTTACCGTGCTTCCTAGCAACAAAGTATCTCTTATCATAATGTTGATTCTTTGATTGTGGGTTATCAAGATCAACAGCAGGTTCAATTTCTACATCATTATCATTGCTAGGTTGAGCATCAACATGAACATCATCATTAACATTATCACTAGGTTCATGTTCATTACCAGATTGTGTTTCAGCATGAGAAATAGAAATATCATTAGGATTCTCAGGTGTGTCTACAACAGGTTCACTAGAAGCATGCAAAGTCCTATCATTTTTCTTTTTCTTCCTTTTAGAAGGACTAGGTGCATCTACATTAGTTCTCTGAGAATCTTGCTCAATTCTCTTAGGATGGCCCTCAGGATACAAAGGTTCCTGAGTCACTTTACCTCCTCTAGTTGCAACTCTAACAACAAAGTCATTATTCTTACTATTCAATTCATTGAGCAAATCATTCCGAGCTTTAAGTACTTGTTCTACTTGAGTGGTAACCATAGTTTACTAATAAGTTTAAGTTCACCTTTAACATTAGCCATATAATCACTCAAGTGTTCAATCATGTAAGCATTATATTTCAATTGTCTACCAACATAAGCATTAAAGTCTTCTTTCTTAACCATAAAGTTATCAAATTCATCCAAACATTGGCTAGCAAACTTAACAGGAGGGATTTCAGCTTTATCATATCTATAGAGAGAATTTACCTTTACTACCTGTGTCGGGTCATCAAGACCATGTATTTCTTCAATAGGTGATGAATTAAGACCATGTATTTCTTCAATAGGTGGTAAATTCTTAACATCTTCAGCTTTTATACCTTTTTCTTTCATAGATTTCTTTGCCTCTTGCATATCTTCAGGACTGAGAAATAGAATACACCTTTTCTTCGGAGTTGGTTCAGGAAGTGTCCAACTATTTTCATTAGTCAACATATTATTCAATAGAATTCCAGCTTGATCAACAGTTCTTTCCCTGAAAACACAACCAACACAACTATCCAGGTAATCTCTGGAAGCATTGGTTAGTCCATTATAAAAGATATCCAGTATTTCATTCTTCTTGAGAGGATGATCAGGCAAAGCATTAAGTAATTGGAGAAGCCTCCCCCAAGCTTGTGGGAGACTCTCTTCTTCAATTTGCACAAAATTATATATTTCCCTTAAAGCAGCTTGTTTCTTATGAGCGGGAAAATATTTAGCAGAGAAGTAGTAAATAATATCCTGGGGACTACGCACCCAACCAGGATCAAGAGAATTAAACCATATCTTGGCATCACCATTTAATGAGAAAGGAAATAATTTAAGGATATAATAGTAGCGAGTTTTCTCATCATTAGTGAATCGGGTGGCTATATCATTTAATTTAGTAAGATGTGCCACAACTGTTTCAGATTCATAGCCATAGAAAGGATCAGATTCAACCAAAGTAATTATCTCAAGATCAACAGAGAAATCATAATCCTTATCAGTAACAAAGATAGGTGAGGTAGCATAAGCAGGATCATATTTCATTCTAGCATTCAGAGTTTTTTCTTTAAGCTTAGCTAATAGTTTCTTAAGATCACTTCTATCATTGCAGGCACGAAAGTCTCTAGCAGATTCTTCATCCACAACATAACCTTCAGGAACAACAGGTAATTCATATCTAGGGGGAGAATCTTCATCATCACTTTCATCAATATTATCAGTTTCAATAATTTCATTCTCTCTAGCCCTAGCAAGTTGTTCATCAAGAAATTCACCAAGTGGCACTGTAGTATCAGGCATAGAAGTAGTTTCATCATAAGTATCATGTAAAGCAGAAGTGGCATCATCAATAACATGCGACATATCAGAATCAATAGCAGAAGCAGGTTTAGGTGTCGCAAGCTTACTCAAAACAGAAGGTGAATCAAGTGCAGAACTAGATGGCAGTTCCTTACCTCCCCTCGTAGTTGAGGGAAAAATCTTGGTTCTTTGATCTTTCAAGTTTTTCGGAATGATAGGAAAATATAAATACCAAGTGACTCAAAGAATAGAGCTATGCTCCCCGGCAACGGCGCCAGAAAATGTTCTTGATAACCCACAAGTATAGGGAATCGCAACAGTTTTCGAGGGTAGAGTATTCAACCCAAATTTATTGATTCGGCACAAGGGGAGCCAAAGAATATTCTCAAGTATTAGCAGCTGAGTTGTCAATTCAACCACACCTGGAAACTTAATAGCTGCAGCAAGGTATTTAGTAGCAAAGTAGTATGATAGTAGTGGTAACGATAGCAAAAGTAATGGTAGCAAAAGTAATATTTTTGGGTTTTGTAGTGATTGTAATAATAGCAACAGAAAAGTAAATAAGCGAAGAACAATATATGGAAAGCTCGTAGGCATTGGATTGGTGATGGAGAATTACCCCGGATGCGATCGATCATGTAACAGTCATAACCTAGGGTGACACAGAACTAGCTCCAGTTCATCAATGTAATGTAGGCATGTATTCCGAATATAGTCATACGTGCTTATGGAAAAGAACTTGCATGACATGTTTTGTCCTACCCACCCGTGGTAGCGGGGTCCTAATGAAAACTAAGGGATATTAAGGCCTCCTTTTAATAGAGTATCGGACCAAAGCATTAACACATAGTGAATACATGAACTCCTCAAACTACGGTCATCACCGGGAGTGGTCCCGATTATTGTCACTTTGGGGTTGCCGGATCATAACACATAGTAGGTGACTATAGACTTGCAAGATAGGATCAAGAACTCTCATATATTGATGAAAACATAATAGGTTCAGATCTGAAATCATGGCACTCGGGCCCTAGTGACAAGCATTAAGCATAACAAAGTCACAGCAACATCAATCTCAGAACATAGTGGATACTAGGGGTCAAACCCTAACAAAACTAACTCGATTACATGATAAATCTCATCCAACCCACCACCGTCCAGCAAGCCTACGATGGAATTACTCACACACAGCGGTGAGCATCATGAAATTGGTGATGGAGGAATGTTGATGATGACGATGGCGATGGATTCCCCTCTTCGGAGCCCCGAACGGACTCCAGATCAGCCCTCCCAAGAGAGTTTAGGGCTTGGTGGCGGATCCGTATCATAAAATGCGATGAATCCTTCTCTCTGATTTTTTCTCCCCGAAAGTGAATATATGGAGTCAGGGTTGAGGTCGGTGGAGCGTCAGGGGGCCCACGAGGCAGGGGCGCGCCCCCCACCCTCGTGGACAGGTGGAGGCCCCCCTGACGTGAATCTTTCTTCCAGTATTTTTATATATTCCAAAATAATTCTCCATTGATCTTTAGGTCATTCCAAGAACTTTTATTTCTGCACAAAAATAACACCATGGCCATTCTACTGAAAACAGCGTCAGTCCGGGTTAGTTCCATTCAAATCATGCAAGTTAGAGTCCAAAAGAAGGGCAAAAGCGTTTGGAAAAGTAGATATGACAGAGACATATCAAACGGCAGGTTCTGGTCCTCTTCTTCTACGGCATCATCGTCCATATCGTCAATGTCTTTGGAGTCGTAATCAAGTTCGTCGGTCAATTCCTCGATCGTGGCTATGAAGTGGGTGGCGGGTGGGAAGCAAAATTCTCCACCGTCGGCCCCTAGTTCGAGCCAGATATTGTTTGGCTGTGAGTCCTCCACCAAGGACATGTTTTTTAATGAGTTTAGCACATCGCCCAAGGGCGAGTGCTGGAAGATGTCTGCAGCGCTAAATTCGAAGATCGACAAACGATCAAGCTCCACGTCCGCGGGCTCATGTGGTTTGGAACTTACGACAGGAGACGAGTCCGGAGTTCCGCTGACAAAAACGTCATGAGAGGTTAAGTCTATGTGCGGCTCCAACATCGTGGAATCTGTGGCCTCCGTAGTGGGGTTGATCCTCCCATCCTTGGATGGCGCAGCCTACTCCAGATCTAGGGCCAGAGCGGTTACAGGAGCAATCTCCTGGATGCGGCCAGATGAGAGATTTAGGTCATGATCATCAGGGTGACCGGGAGCGGCTACCGTGGTCTCGAATCCGGTGAAGATCAAGTCTCCACGGATGTCTGCAACATAGTTCAAGCTCCCAAATCTGACCTGATGACCAGGGGCGTAGCTTTCGATCTGCTCCATATGGCCAAACCAGTTGGCCCGCAGTGCGAAGCCGCCAAACACGATGATCTGTCCAGGGAGGAAATTTTCTACTTGGACAGCGTCATTATTGACGATCGAAGGGGCCATCAAACCTTTTGGCGACAACACAGAGGAACTCTCAATGAAAGCACCAATGTCGGTGTCAAAACCAGCGGATCTCGGGTAGGGGGTCCCGAACTGTGCGTCTAAGGTCGATGGTAATAGGAGACAAGGGACACGATGTTTACCCAGGTTCGGGCCCTCTCTATGGAGGTAATACCCTACGTCCCGCTTGATCGATATTGATGAATATGAGTATTACAAGAGTTGATCTACCTCGAGATCGTAATGGCTAAACCCTAGAGGTCTAGCTTGTATGGCTATGATAATGAGTCTCTTCTATCCGAACTAAGTCCTCCGGTTTATATAGACACCAGGAGGATCTAGGGTTACACAAGGTCGGTTACAAAGAAGGGAATCTACATATTCGGTCGCCAAGCTTGCCTTCCACACTAAGGAGAGTCCCATCCGGACACGGGCGCAGTCTTCGGTCTTCGTATCTTCACAGCCCACCAGTCCGGCCCATGGCCAAGAGACCGGACACCCAAGGACCCCTTAGTCCAGGACTCCCTAAGTGCCCCCACCCTCGTGGGCCCCTCACAGCTCCACCGACCTACTTCTTCCTCCTATATATATATATATCCATATACACCAAAAACAACCAGGAGCACCATGAAACCCTATTTCCACCGCCGCAACATTCTGTACCCAAGAGATCCCATCTTGGGGCCTTTTCCGGAGCTCTGCCGAAGGGGGAATTGATCACGGAGGGCTTCTACATCAACACCATAGCCTCTCCGATGATGTGTGAGTAGTTTACCATAGACCTTTGGGTCCATAGTTATTAGCTAGATGGCTTCTTCTCTCTCTTTGGATCTCAATACTAAGTTGTCCTCGATCTTCTTGGAGATCTATTCGATGTAATTCTTTTTGCGGTGTGTTTGTCAAGATCCGATGAATTGTGGGTTTATGATCAAGATTATCTCTGAACAATATTTGATTCTTCTCTGAAATCTTTTATGTATGATTTGTTATCTTTGCAAGTCTCTTTGAATTATCAGTTTGGTTTGGCCTACTAGATTGATCTTTCTTGCAGTGGGAGAAGTGCTTAGCTTTGGGTTCAATCTTGCGGTGTCCTTTCCCAGTGCTAGCAGGGGCAGCAAGGCACGTATTGTATTGTTGACATCGAGGATAAAAAGATGGGGTTTATATCATATTGCTTGAGTTTATCCCTCTACATCATGTCATCTTGCCTAATGTGTTACTCTGTTCTTATGAACTTAATACTCTAGATGCATGCTGGATAGCGGTCGATGTGTGGAGTAATAGTAGTAGATGCAGAATCGTTTCAGTCTACTTGTCGCGGACGTGATGCCTATATACATGATCATGCCTAGATATTCTCATAATTATGCACTTTTCTATCAATTGCTCAACAGTAATTTGTTTACCCACCGTAATACTTATGCTATCTTGAGAGAAGCCACTAGTGAAACCTATGGCCCCCGGGTCTGTCTTCCATCATATAAGTTTCCAATCTATTTTATTTTGCAATCTTTATTTTCCTATCTATATAATAAAAATACCAAAAATATTTATCTTATTATCTCTATCGGATCTCACTCTCATAAGTGACCGTGAAGGGATTGACAACCCCTTTATCGTGTTGGTTGCAAGGTTCTTATTTGTTTGTCTAGGTGCGAGGTGATTTGCGTGTAGTCTCCTATTGGATTGATACCTTGGTTCACAAAACTAAGGGAAATACTTACGCTACTTTGCTGCATCACCCTTTCCTCTTGAAGGGAAAACCAACACAGTGCTCAAGAGGTAGCAGGGCCAGCCCCCTTTCCTTCTCTCCCTCTCCCCCTTCCTTCCCTCTCCTACTCCAACTAGGGAAAGGGGAATCCTACTGTCGGTGTCAAAACCAACGGATATCGGGTAGGGGGTCCCGAACTATGCGTCTAAGGTTGATGGTAACAGGAGACAGGGAACATGATGTTTACCCAGGTTCGGGCCCTCTCTATGGATGTCATACCCTACTTCCTGCTTGATTGATCTTGATGAATATGAGTATTACAAGAGTTGATCTACCTTGAGATTGTAATGGCTAAAACCCTAGAAGTCTTGCCTATATGATTATGATTGTCCCTACGGACTAAGCCCTCCGGTTTATATAGATACCGGAGGGGACTAGGGTTGTACGAAGTCGGTTACATAGAAAGGAAATAGTACATCCGGCCGCCTAGCTTGCCTTCCACGCAAAGGAGAGTCCTATCTGAACACGGCAGAAAGTCTTATATCTTATATCTTCATGGCCCAATAGTCTGGCCCATGTCCAACAGGCCGGACGACCGAGGACCGCTTAGTCCAGGACTCCCTCAGTAGCCCCCGAACCAAGCTTCAATGCTGAGGTGTCCGGCGTGCAGATTGTCGTCGGCATTGCAAGGCGAGTTGCTCCTCTGATCACTTCAAAGTACCTGACTTAAAGAGCTGTAAGCAGCCCTCCATTTAATGTTGCATCCATCGGCTTCTGTGCCTCCACCCCTTCTGCTCCACGCGTCGAGCGAATACGAGAGGTCGGGGCATTTTTGCATAACCCCCTCTGGCCATATAAGAAAGGCCTCTATTTAAAGGTGTTGGATCTCAGATCCATCCCACACCTAGCGGAAAATCTTCAGAGTCATGACAAGGGAAACCATTCAACATGGCTAGCGTCCCTAGTTCCTCCTCCCGGCCCCACGGCTCCGAAAAAGGTGATTGGGAGAGATGCTCTGTATCCCATGAGCAGTTGGTTAAGCTCCAAACACAGGGATTCCTTCCCCTTGCGGATTTGGTCCCTGTTCGAGCAGGATTGACCTCCTTTACAGGCGAGGTCCTGGCAGAAAATTTCCCCAATCCAACTAGGGGGGAATGGGTGTGCTTCGTGTCTTATTTGCTGAGAGGTATTGGGTTTCCAATCCACATTTTCCTCCACGGACTCCTAGAGTATTATGGCCTCCAACTGCACAACCTCACGCCGGCCTCAATCCTACACATCGCAGGTTTTGTCGCCCTGTGCAAGCTTTTCCTGGGCTGTGAAGCCCACTTTGACTTGTGGAGGAAGTTATTATGCCTCGTCCCCCGCAACCAAGAGGGGTCGATATTCGAGGTGGGTGGTGCCGAAGTATGGCGCATAGCTGGGACCGGATACCTGTCTGGCACATCGAAGAAGGCGCCCAAAGAATGGCCCTCGGAATGGTTTTATATTGAGGACGTCGCTCTCCCTGACCCAGTTCGAATGGGCCTTCCAAATTTTCAAATGCTCCGCTGAAGAAACATCACAACTGGCGTCCTCGGAGCCTCGAGGAGGAAGATAGCACGGAAGTCCGTCAACTGATGGGCAAGATAAAGACACTTGCCCAATCTGGATTATCAATAATCAAGGTGATGGCGACTTCCATAGTGCGGGGGTGGGGGGGGCCCCAGCCACTCCAGTACCGAGGGCTTCCCATGTGGCACTATAATGGGGAGGATGACGCCTCATGCTGCTGCCGGAAAGGTCCGGAGTCCCCCACTGCTTTGGTCAAAATATTGGCCGACCTGTACAAAGGGGAGGATGAGGAGTTCGGTCGTCTTAAACGCCGAGATGGGTTTTCCATGTACAATCCTCCAAGCTGGGTGAGTTCTAGTCCCACCACTTTACTCAATCTTCTCCCCGAATCACTTTTTATGGACATTAACCCATCTACTTATAACAGGAATGGCGGAGGGTTACCGAGGGGATCCATAATCCCGCCCCACAGCCCGAGGATCACAACCGGGATCCTGACCCCGGATTCGAAGAGGATCCGGATATATTTGTGGAGCTCGAGAAGGGAGTATTTTACCAGGCGAGCTATGATGGCATAGTTGTGCCAATCATGGCTGACTATCCTGGCTTCCTTCCTGCCTCACACGTAAGTAATCAAGAGATACCTTCTTCGAAAGAGTTTCCTTATTATGCCTCACCCTACGCATTATTTCATGCTCCAAAGGGGAGGCACTCGACGTCACCACGCGCACCAGGAGCATCTCCGAGGAGAGTGGTGCCCGCGCCGAGCACATCTTCAAAGAGAAAGGCAAATGATAATATGGCAGAACCTTCATCAAAGAGGTAAGGCTTTCTTTTTAAAATATGCCTCCTAGTCGCCACATCAAATCGTGATGTCATCCGCCGCATTTTATCAGGAAGAGCGTATGCCAGACTATGTCCAGGGATCCTGCCGGTCGTGCCTCCATTAGTCAGGTTCCAAACCTTGCCCTAAGGATGGGGGCTGACACGGGAGTGGCGCCGAACTATCCTTCCGCAGAGGATTCAGACGATATGTCCCTCACGAACTCTGAAGTGGAGAGCGCCATGAATCATCATCGTCGGAGGGCCACTCTCTGTGACCCCGACTTTTCAAGGGAGGCATTCAATGCCTTTGGCTCGGCTGTTGCGTACATCCAAGCTGCTCAGGATGGACTTGCCAGAGCCACGGACCAGCATCTAAAAGATATGCAGGTAAGTGTAAATTTGATAATCATATACAAGTAGCCCTAGAGACTTAAAGCAGTTGATACAACTGGTTTAAGGATCATTGTATAATCAGTCACTTATAGAGAAGAATAGCCTGTTGTATCAAGAGCTGGAAAAGTGTCAGACTCAGCTAACTGCGGCTACCACCGAATTGGAAAAATCCAAGGAGGCATCGTTTGGTAATGTTTCTCCCCATCAAAGAAAAGAATAATCGTATACCAGTAATATTAATACTGTAGTGTTTCTGCAGACATAATCTATAGAGCAGCTGAGAGAGGAACTGAAGGTCGCCCAGGCTGGTGAACAAGAGGCCAAAAGGCAACATGCGGCAGGCAAACATGTGCTGACGCGGGTTAGGGGGGGAAAGAACAAGCTGCAGGATTCCCATGCCCAACTGGGCGAAGAACTAAAAGATGTTCGTGCCCAGCTAGCTGACGCCGTCAAGGAGAATAAGAGTTTACGAGGCGGCATATTCAATATGTTTTTCAAACTTGCCTCCCTATAATTTGGCGAGGGCAGGGACTGGCGGATTTATGTCTGCAGGTATGCTGACTGGCCGTCCCGAAGAGGAAATGTCCGGATCTCAAGGCAACCTGCTACAAGAGCTATCCCAGATGCACGAGCGAGTTCGGCAAGCGATGCGGAGTGTTGCCAAGGCTTTATGGCCATCCGCCTCCTCTCCAGGAAGTATGGTGGAGCTCATGGAGCTATTCAAAGGAGCATGGCGGCATATCCGATTATGGAAGATATCAGCCTGCCGGGAAGGTGCCCGAGAAGCCTGGGCCATGGTGAAAACACGCTATACCAAGCTTGGTCCAAATCACATGTCCCGGGTCGGACCTCTAGGGTCAGACGGGAAAGAAATTCCTGTTAATTTGGTATATGACCAAGTAGAAGTAGCCACCAAATATTCCCAACAGGATTGTAAGCTAGACAGCCTCTTAGACGGTATAGAGGAGGAATTTTTTTGAGTCCAAGTGACTATGTACTTTCCTTGACATATTTGTCCCTAGCCTGATTGTAAAACGATTGTCATGGCCGACCTTTTCGCTTCGACCTCTAGACCCGAAGGTGCGGAGTGTTTCCGAATACCTAAGCGGCAAAATAGACCGGGGTATGCGTGGAAACCAGGCATAGGGGTCATAGTTTCTTGAACAGACAAGTTGTATCCGGCTAGCTATGTTATATTACATTGTGATTGTAAGAAACATCTTCCAGAGAGAATAGTTTCGTTAAGGGTTCCTTTCCCTGGGTGTACATGCATTAATGTGCATGCCCGAACTGTGATTGAAAAGATCGCAGTATACGTAACATCGGGGGGTTCATAGTGGAAGGAATGTAAAAGCATCTTTAGTCCGCCGACCGAATATTCCCTTAAGAACGCTAGCTTTCGGCTTCACCCAGTCTGAGGTACACATCCGGATGACCTGGTAGTAACAATCGCAGAGGTGCTCCCTTTATTCCCAAGCCGAACTAAGGGGAACGTAGGGCATAAGCACAGAAGCTAGGCAACCCAGCTTGGCCAAAACTTAAGTCATATTAATGCATATAATGGCGAAGAAAAGGTACATATGGGGAAAACGCATATGTGATGAGCTTGATGCTCGAAAAATAACAATAATAAGCTTCTGTGCAAGAAGCCCCCAGGTATAATGGACGTACATATTTTAGGATGTGTACGTCATAGGTGCACGGTTTAACCGCATGGAAGCTTCAAGGATAACAAAATAAAAAGTGAAAAGAGAGGATAAAAAATAGCGGAAACAATGGGGAGAAGAAGACGAACAAAGAATCTTCGGAGTCTGGCCACGTTCCACGGGTTCAGCTATAGGCGATTATCTGATGCATCACGCAGGCGGTACACTCCTACGGTGAGAACTTCGTCAATGATAAAGGGACCCTCCTAGTTGGGCTTGAGTTTGCCCTTCTTCTTCTCCGGAAAACGTAGAACGAGTTTGCCAACATTATAAGTCTTGGCCCGCACTTCTATGCTTTGATATATGCAGGCCAGCTGTTGATAAAATGCGGAACGGGCTTTTGCAACGTCGCGCTCCTCCTCCAGGGCATGTAAGCTATCCTACCGATCAAGCTCGGCCTCTCTCTCTTCGTACATGCGCACTCGAGGTGAGTCATAAATAATGTCACGGGGTAACACTGCCTCTATGCCGTACACCATGAAGAAATGTGTATATCTAGTAGTGCGATTGGGCGTGGTCCGCAGCCCCCAGAGTACGGAGTCGAGCTCCTCAACCCATTGCTTGTCTGATTCTTTCAGAGACCGCACTAGTCTGGGTTTGATGCCGCTCATAATGAGGCCATTGGCTTGTTCGACTTGACCGTTTGTTTACGGATGATAGACGGAGGCGTAATCGAGTTTAATGCCTAGATTAGCACACCAGGCTTTCACCTCATTGGCTGTAAAATTGGAGCCGTTGTCGGTGATGATGCTGTGTGGGACACCATAACGGTGCACGACACCGGATATAAAGTCTATCATTGGTCTGGCTTCAGCTGTTTTAACTGGTTTAACTGGTTTGGCCTCTATCCACTTAGTGAACTTATCTACCATGACCAGAAGATATTTTTTCTTATGGATGCCTCCTTTAAGGGGTCCGACCATATCCTGCCCCCAGACCGCAAAAGGCCAAGTAATGGGGATTGTTTGTAAAGAGGTGGGCGGCATATGGCTTTGGTTGGCGAAAATCTGGCATCCGACACAATGTTGGACAAGGTCCTGTGCATCTGCTTGGGCCGTCGGCCAAAAGAGACCTGTACGGAAGGCCTTACTTACAAGGGCCCGAGCTGCGGCGTGGTGACCACCGAGGCCAGCATGGATTTCAGCCAAGAGTTGTCGTCCCTCTTCTTCGGAGATACATCTTTGAAGTATTCCGGTAGCACTTTTCTTGTAGAGCTCTCCTTCGTGGACCTTGTAGGCTTTCGAACGCCGAACAATGCAGCGAGCCTCATTCTGATCCTTAGGGAGCTCTCGCCTATTATGGTTGGCCAAGAGGGGTTCGGTCCACGTGGCGATGACTGCCATGATGAGATGGGCTGACGGTGTTATTTCGGTGGCTGAGCCCCCGATGATATCAGTGTGTTCGGAATCTAGGGTTATGGTCGGATCCGGACTGGTGTTGCCGCTCTCCCCTTGCCACACCACGGATGGCTTGAAAAGCCTTTCCAAAAAGATGTTAGGTGGGACGGGGTCGCGCTTGGCGCCGATGCGAGCAAGGACATCCGCCGCTTGATTACTTTCTCGAGCCACATGATGAAACTCGAGCCCCTCGAACCAAGCCAACATTTTGAGAACGGCATTACGGTAAGCCGCCATCTTCGGATCTTTGTCATTGAAATCTCCATTTATCTGGGATATTGCGAGATTTGAGTCTTCGCGTACTTCGAGGCATTGTATGCCCATGGAGGTAGCTGTTCGAAGACCGTGCAATACGGCCTCGTATTCGGCTGCGTTGTTGGAGTCTGTGTATAATATTTGGAGTACGTACTGAACTGTGTCTCTAGTGGGGGGACGTTAAGACAACACCCGCCCCTAAGCCCGCCAGCATTTTGGAACCATCGAAGTGCATGACCCAGTTGGAATATGTGTGGTACTCTTTAGGGAGTTCGGCCTCAGTCTATTCGGCGATGAAGTCTGCCAGTACTTGGGATTTGATGGCCCGGCGCGGCTTATATGTTATGTCGAATGGAAGGAGCTCAATGGCCCACTTGGCAATCCGGCCTGTGGCGTCGCGGTTGTTTATTATGTCATTCAGTGGTACTTCGGAAGCCACCGTGATCGAACACTCTTGGAAATAGTGCCGTAGCTTCCGGAATGCCATGAAGACCGCGTATGCTATCTTTTGATAATGAGGGTACCGGTATTTGCATAGAGTTAGGAAAGTGGATACATAGTATACCGGCTTCTGTAGCGGGAATTTGTGTCTGTCCTCCTCTCGCTCGACGACGAGTACTGCGCTCACCACCTGGTGTGTTGAAGAGATGTATAATAACATTGGTTCGCCGACGCTTGGCGCGGCCAGGATTGGATTGCTCGCTACAAGAGCCTTTATTTCTTCCAATCCGGCCGTTGCCGCATCCGTGCACTCGAAGTGGTCGGTGCGTCGGAGAAGTCGAAGTGGCAATGCTTTTTCTCCTAGTCTGGAGATAAAGCGGCTTAAAGCTGCCACGCATCCGGCTAGTTTTTGGACCTGTTTAAGGTTTGTTGGTATAGCTAATTGTGATAAAGCTCGGATTTTGGCTGGATTTGCCTCGATTCCTCTACTGGAAACAATGAAGCCGAGCAACTTTCCAGAGGGAACACCGAAAACACATTTTTCTGGATTGAGCTTAATGTCATATGTCCAGAGATTGTCGAATGTGAGGCTTAAGTCGTCTATTAATGACTCGACGTGTTTAGTCTTGATGACGACGTCGTCCACATATGCTTCAACTGTCTTGCCAATTTGTTTCTCCAGGCATGTTTGAATCATGCATTGGTAGGTGGCGCCGACGTTTTTAAGCCCAAAGGGCATAGTGTTGAAGCAGAAAGGCCCGTATGGGGTAATAAATGCCGTTGCGGCTTGGTCGGATTCCTTCATTTTAATTTGATGGTATCCGGAATATGCGTCGAGGAAACACAGTGAGTCATGTCCTGCAGTGGCATCAATAATTTGATCGATGCGGGGGTGGGGGAAGGGATCCTTAGGGCAAGCTTTGTTGAGGTCCTTGAAATCGACGCACATACGCCATGATTTAACCTTCTTTGGCACCATCACAGGTTTGCTAGCCAGTCCGGGTGTTTTATTTATCTGATGAATCCGGTCTCAATTAACTTGGCTAGCTCCTCCCTCATAGCTTGTCGTTTGGGTTCGGAAAAGCGCCGCAGTGTTTTCTTGACCGTCTTACATCCCTTCAATATGTTGAGGCTGTGCTCGGTCAACATGCGTGGGATTCCTGGCATATCAAAAGGGTGCCAGGCGAATATGTCCCAGTTCTCGCATAGGAACGCTCGTAGTGCGGCGTCCACCATTGGGTCCAGCTGTGCCCTGGTGGAGGCTGTCTTCTTTGGGTCCATCGGGTGGACATGAAATTTGACTATTTCGTCTACTGGTTTGAAGGAGGTGGATTTGGAGCGCTTATCAAGGACTACGTCGTCCCTATCCACCATCGAGTACAGTGCGGTTAACTCTTCGGCTGCGAGGGCCTCAGATAGTGCCTCGAGGGCCAGGGATGCTGTTTTGTTTTCGGCACGGAGGGCTATATCCGGATCACTAGCGAGAGTGATAATACAATTGGGCCTGGGCATCTTGAGCTTCATATACCCATAATGAGGTATGGCTTGAAAGCGTGTGAATGCATGTCGCCCCAACTGTTGAACGGGGCCACTTGGAAGGTTATCTCTTCGGACCGATAGTTCTCCGGCGTGCCGAATACCATGTCAAGTGTAATTTTTCCCATGTATCATGCCTCCCGACTGGGAATGATTCCTCGGAAGGTCGTGCTACTTTGCTCGATATGGCTCCTGTCTATTTCCATTTTGTTGACTGTATCCTCGTAGATGAGGTTTAATCTGCTGCCGCCGTCCATGAGCACTTTGGTGAGCCGAAAGCCATCCACAATTGGATTGAGGACCAAGGCGGCTAGTGCCCGGGCTGTCTGGAATTTTGGTTCTTCATTGGCATTGAAAGTTATGGCCGTGTCGTTCCAGGGGTTTATTGCTGTGACTTGGCAGACTTCGGCGAGGTCACGGAGGGCCCTTTTGCGCCGATTGTTTGAAGCAAAAGTCTCAAAGACTGTCAATACCCTGAGATCGTCATCTTCCGGGGGGTGTTCCTCTGAGGTATTTTTGGTGAGGATATCTTCGCCACTCTTGGCCACTTGCCGGAGTATCCAACATGCTCTATGGCTGTGGGTAGGTACGGTATCCGGTGTTTTGTGTATTTTGCATGGCCTATCGAGCCATCCCTCGAGAACAGTTCTGCACCCCGTAATGGGTTTAAATTTCTTTACTGTTGTGTCGGGCGCCCTGTGAGGGTGCATCCTTTTTGCCCGGACGGGGGTGTCGGTGTCAAAACCGGCGGATCTCGGGTAGGGAGTCCCGAACTGTGCGTCTAGGATCGATGGTAATAGGAGACAGGGGACACGATGTTTACCCAGGTTCGGGCCCTCTCTATGGAGGCAATACCCTATGTCCTGCACATCACCCAAAGGTGAGTGCTGGAAGATATCTGTGGCACTAAATTTGAGAATCGATAACCAATCTAGCTCGGTGTCCGTAGGTGTACCCGGTCCGGGACTTATAGCCGGAGACAAGTCCAGAGTACTATTGACGCAAATATTGCGGGGTGCCGAGTCCGTGTGCGGCTCCAACGCCGCGGACTCTGTGGCCTCGGATGGCATGATTTGCTCCGGTTCTAAGGCCGTTGTAGCCACAGGGACCATCTCCTGGATGTGATCCGATGACAGATTTAAGTCATGTTCATCTGGGCGAGGGGGAGCGATCATTGCGGTCTCAAATCCATTGAAGATCCAGTCTCCACGGATATCCGTGACGTAGTTCAAGCTTCCAAATCTGACTTGGTGGCCAGGGGTGTAGCTATCAATCTGCTCCAGATGGCCAAGGGAGTTGGCCCGCAGTACGAAGCTGCCAAACACGAAAATATGTCCGGGGAGGAAGGTCTCTCCTTGGACAGCGTCGCTATAGACGATTGAAGGGGCCATCGAACCTTTCGTCGACCGCACAGTGGAACTTTCAATGAAAGCACCAATGTCGGTGTCAAAACCGGCGGATCTCGGGTAGGGGGTCCCGTACTGTGCGTCTAGGATCGATGGTAACAGGAGACGGGGGACACGATGTTTACCCAGGTTCGGGCCCTCTCTATGGAGGTAATACCCAACGCCCTGCTTGATTGATCTTGATGAATATGAGTGTTTACAAGAGTTGATCTACCATGAGATCGTAATGGCTAAACCCTAAAAGCCTAGCCTGTATGACTATGGTAATGAATGTATCCTTTCCAGACTAACCCCTCCGGTTTATATAGACATCGAGGGTTTACATAGAGTCGGTTACATAAGAAGGAATCTTCATAGTCGGTCGCCAAGCTTGCCTTCCACGCCAAGGAGAGTCCAATACGGACACAGGTACAGTCTTCGGCCTTCATGTCTTCACAGCCCATCAGTCTGGCCCATGGATAACAAGCCGGACGCCCGAGGACCCCTTAGTCCAGGACTCCCTCAATAGCCCCTGAACCTGGCTTCAATGACGAGGAGTCTGGCGCGCAGATTGTATTCGGCATTGCAAGGCGGGTTCCGTTCTATCCGAACTTCAAGATAGTCTTCGGACACGATGATAGTATCCGGACCTGTCACACACACACACCATACATAACCACAGAGAGAATATATCTTTACACGAGTCTAATCTACTGACAGCTTTTTTACAACATGACATCCCGTCTGCCCAGTCACAATTCCAAACTGCTTTCATGTTTCGACGCCCCACACCCCGAGACGCAGTTGCTATTGGCACGTCTTGTCAAAGCAGAGATCGTGACCCCTTATCACGGGATTCTCATCAATGTGGGCATGGGTAACCCAACCGTGTCATTTATACAGCCCTTGGGAATAGGAGAATCTTAAGGCGAGTGAGGAGGCGTTCAATATTAGCTGCCTTTATAAGGGGATAAGGATTCCCTCTTCCTCTCTCACGCCCTCTCTCTGTCTCCGCCTTTCCAATATCGAGCTCTAGTGCCCAAGTTCTCATCTCCTTTCCACTCAAGCAACCATGTCCGGATCCGGAGGCCAGGGCAGGTGGATGGTCTCCTCCGTCTAGGAGGAGGACATTACGGAGCTTCGGGCGGCCGGATACTTGGCGAAGGAGATCACTCACCGCCTGCCGACCAAGGGACAAGTCTTCCCCACGCCGAAGCCCACTGAGAGGTTAGTGTTCATCCCCCATTTCTTCTGTGGGCTAGGGTTTCAGCCCCACCCTTTCGTCTGCGGGCTGATGTATTATTACGGGATAGATTTCCATGATCTGTCCCTGAATTCCTTCCTCAACATCTCGGCGTTTATCGTCGTGTGTGAGGCCTTCCTCCGCATCCAACCCCACTTCGTGCTCTGGCTCAAAGTCTTTTACGTGAAGCCGAAGGTGGTGGATGGCCATCATGCAGAGTGCGGAGGAGCCATGGTGAGCAAGTTGTACAATGTCTCCTGGCCCAAAGGTACCTTTGTGGACACGGTAAAGGAGTGGCAGAAGCAGTGGATCTACATCACAGAACCTCGTGGCACCACCTGGGCCGCAGCTGCGGAATTACGCTCCGGCGCTCCCATGCGACTCACCTCCTGGGTCGAGAAGAGTCCGGACTAGGGTTCCCCTGACGAGGTGATAGCGCTGCAAATGCGTGTTCAAAGCATGGTAACCAAGAACGTCAAGCTCGTTGATGTGATCCAGGTGATGCTAGTTTGTCGGATCCTTCTGTGCCAGCGCCGGAGCCATCCTCTATGGGAGTTCAACCTGAAGAAGCACCAGACCCTGGTGAGGCTCTTCGAGACTACTCACGAAGGTGCATGGAAGTTGCTCTTTAAGGGCAACGAGAAACCGCCGGCCGCAGATTCAGATCGCGGGCACAACGCTAAACACCTCGCTAGTGAGGTATGTCTTTTTTGATGCATTCTCCACTTGTTTGTTTCAAGGATGATGCCTGAGCTTTTATTGTTGCTTTTTCAGTATTGGATGGAGAGGGCAAAGTAGATCCAGTTGGTGACCCACAAGTATAGGGGATCTATCGTAGTCCTTTCGATAAGTAAGAGTTTCGAACCCAACGAGGAGCAGAAGGAAATGATAAGCGGTTTCCAACAAGGTATTCTCTGCAAGTACTGAAATAAGTGGTAACAGATAGTTTTGTGACAAGATAATTTGTAAGGAGCAACAAGTAACAAAAGTAAATAAGGTGCATCAAGGTGGCCCAATCCTTTTTGTAGCAAAGGACAAGCCTGGACAAACTCTTATAAGATGTAAAGTGCTCCCGAGGACACATGGGAATATCGTCAAGCTAGTTTTCATCACGCTCATATGATTCGTGTTCGGTACTTTGATAATTTGGTATGTGGGTGGACCGCTGCTTGGGTACTTCCCTTACTTGGACAAGCATCCCACTTATGATTAACCTCTATTGCAAGCATCCGCAACTACAACAAAAGTATTAAGGTAAACCTAACCATAGCATTAAATATATGGATCCAAATCAGCCCCTTACGAAGCAACGCATAAACTAGGGTTTAAGCTTCTGTCACTCTAGCAACCCATCGTCTACTTATTACTCCCCAATGCCTTCCTCTAGGCCCAAACAATGGTGAAGTGTCATGTAGTCAACGTTCACATAACACCACTAGAGGAGAGACAACATACATCTCATCAAAATATCGAACGAATACCAAATTCACATGACTACTAATAGCAAGACTTCTCCCATGTCCTCAGGAACAAAAGTAACAACTCACAAATCATAAACATGTTCATAATCAGAGGGGTATTAATATGCATATAGGATCTGAACATATGATCTTCCACCAATTAAACCAACTAGCATCAACTACAAGGAGTAATTAACACTACTAGCAACCTACTAGCACCAATCCCAGACTTGGAGACAAGAGTTGGATACAAGAGATGAACTAGGGTTTTGAGATGAGATGGTGCTGATGAAGATGTTGATGGAGATTGCCCTCTCCCGATGAGAGGAGCGTTGGTGATGACGATGGCGATGATTTCCCCCTCCGGGAGGGAAGTTTCCCCGGCAGAACAGCTCCGCTAGAGCCCTAGATTGGTTCCGCCAAGGTTCCGCCTCGTGGCGGCGGAGTTTCATCCGAGAAGATGGCTTATGATTTATTTCCCGTCGAAAGACTCCATATAGCAGAAGATGGCCACCGGAGGGCCACCAGGGGGCGCGCCCAGGGGGGTAGGGCGCGCCCCCACCCTCGTGGGCAGGGTGTGGCCCCCCTGGTGAAGTTCTTGCTCTCAGTATTTTTTGTATATTTGGAAAACATCTTCCGTGAAATTTCAGGACTTTTGGAGCTGTGCAGAAGAGGTCTCTAATATTGCTCCTTTTCCAGCCCAGAATCCCAGCTGCCGTCATTCTCCCTCTTTATGTAAACCTTGTAAAATAAGAGAGAATAGGCATAAGTATTGTGACATAATGTGTAATAACAGCCCATAATGCAATAAATATTGATATAAAAGCATGATGGAAAATGGATGTATCACCAGTGTCCGACTCCGCTGCCTGAAGAACAGGTCATCCCGCTTCTAGCGAAGATGCTGGTGTCGGCGCCTTATAAGGTGCCGGAGAAGAAGGCCAAGAAGAAGGCCAAGGGGGCCAAGAGTGGCCCCCGTCGCAAGGGCACTTCGAACATGACATCCAAATATGACGAAGCTCATTCCTCTGTCCCTGAGGACAATGGCGAGGAAGAGGAGGAGGAGGAAAACAACCCTCCCCCTGAGGAGAGGAAGAAGAAGAGGGCGGCTTTGGTGCATCCGGAGGCGGAAACGCCCAAGAAGGGGAAGAGCGTCCCAGCGGTCAACACTGCGTGGGACGTTGATAGCAGTCCGGAAAGACGCCCCCGGACTAAGCCCCAGGCCGCATCGTAAGTAACATGGCTCGCTCATGCATGCATCCGGCCCTTTCTGTTCATTATCTTGACATAGTTAATTGTACTATTGCAGTCCGGCCCGCGACCTTATCCAGCGATCCTCATCTGGAGGTTCGTTGGCTCCATCGGAGATGGCGAGCATGTTGCCACCGCCTGCTTATTCCCCTGGGGCCAGGGACGACATCGAAGTGTTATCCCGGAGGACCGCTCCGAACTGGGGAGGAGCCCATGACGCTGTTCGGGAGGCGCCACAAGGCGAGACCTCCACTGTCAGACACATGGGGGAACCGATCCCCATGGAGACTGGCGAAGAGGGCCGCATTCAGTTCGGCCCTCATTCGAATTCGAATCCGGAGACCCATATGGCTTCGGGGTTGGGCGGGCAGCCCCCTTTGAAGGAGGGGGTGCGCCGCTTCCACCGGTGGCCCCTGTCCATTCAGGGGCGCCAGATAACTTGATGGAGGCGCTTCGAGGCGCCTCCGTCGTGGACGAGCATCGTGTCCTGATGGTTGCGGTGATCGAGAAGATTCAGTATGCCAAGAGTGGACTGAATGAAGCCTGCAGCAGCTTGTTGACGGGTTTCGAGGTAAGAAAGAGAAAAAACCCATGTAGACAGTAGCCCCTGAGACACTGTCTGGTGTTCGGAAGAAGAACCGGACACAGGATCAATCTTTTGTTATAGGAGACTAACGTAATATGTATGAATAAGCAGGCGTCGTTGTTGGCCGCAACCTCGCATGCTACCGAAGTCTCTGAACTGAGGCAGAGGCTGGAGCGAACCGAGAACGAGCTCGGCGAGGTTAAGGTTCGGCTCCAGGAGAAGCAAGGTGAGTGACGACTTGATGTGTGTTCGGAAGGAGTAGGCGCTGTATATTGACCGCAGTGTCGTAATATGTGCAGGAGCCGTGACCGAGGTTGACGCCCTGAAGAAGGCCCTAGGCGAGGCCGAGGAGAAGGCTGTCCAGCAGCAAGCCTCCCGTAAGAAGCTCAATGTCGGTGTCAAAACCGGCGGATCTCGGGCAGGGGGTCCCGAACTGTGCGTCTAGGCCGGATGGTAACAGGAGACAAGGGACACGAAGTTTTACCCAGGTTCAGGCCCTCTTCATGGCGTCCTGCTTGATTAATATTGATGATATGGGTAGTACAAGAGTAGATCTACCACGAGATCAGAGAGGCTAAACACTAGAAGCTAGCCTATGGTATGATTGTTGTGAATGAATGTGTTGTCCTACGGACTAAAACCCTCCGGTTTATATAGACACCGGATAGGGTTAGGGTTACATAGAGTCGGTTACAATGGTAGGAGATCTGTATATCCGTATCGCCAAGCTTGCCTTCCACGCCAAGGAAAGTCCCTTCCGGACACGGGACGAAGTCTTCAATCTTGTATCTTCATAGTCCAGGAGTCCGGCTGAAGGTATAGTCCGGCCATCCGGACACCCCCTAATCCAGGACTCCCTCAGTAGCCCCTGAACCAGGCTTTAATGACGACGAGTCCGGCGCGCAGATTTTCTTCGGCATTGCAAGGCGGGTTCCTCCTCCAAGTACTTCATAGAAGATTTTTAACACAAAGATAGTGTCCGGCTCTGCAAAATAAGTTTCCACATATTGCCATAGAGAGAATAATATTTACACGAATATAATCTACTGACGTATTCCATAGCATGACATCACACCACAGCCAAGCCTTTATTCGAATCGTTTTATTGTCCCATCTCAGCGTGTTATGCGAGGCGGTTTCCTCGGCACGTCTTGTTGAAGCAGAGATCGTGTCCCCTTATTCCGGGATTCTCATCAATATGGGTGTGGGTAACCCAACCGCTTCTAGGACTCCTAGATTATAGGCAAGTCCAGACGGCCACGGAGAGGACGTTTGATATTCACCCTTTTTATAAAGGGACAAGATTTTTACTTTTTCCCTCCCATGCTCAATCGAATCCTTCCCCCACCTCAAGCTCAAACGCCCAAGGTTTAGGTTAGGTTCTCCGAGCCTTCAACCATGTCCGGATCTAGCCTTCAAGGCCGATGGATGCCTTCCTCCGTCACGGAAGAAGACATCAAAAAGTTGAGGGAGGCTAGATATCTGATCGCCGAGGTTTTGCATCGGCTGCCTGCCCGAGGGAAGGCCGTCCCCTCCCCCGAACCCAACGAGAACGTCGTGTTCGTCTCCCACTTCCTCCGAGGTCTAGGCCTTGCTCTGGATCCTTTCGTTAGGGGTTTGATATTTTATTACGGGCTAGATTTCCATGATCTAGCTCCGGACTCCTTTCTTCATATCACGACATTTATTGTCGTGTGCGAGGCCTTCCTCCGGGTTACCCCTCACTTTGGCCTATGGCTCAGAACCTTTGAAGTAAAGCCGAAGATGATCGAGGGGCAACATGCAGCGTGCGGAGGTGCCTCAATAAGCAAGATGACGGGAGCCCCATGGCCCAAAGGTTCCATTCCAGAGGTATCTGAGTTGTGGCAACAGGAGTGGTTCTACATCACGGCTCCTAGAAGTGCCAAGTGGGCGGCCGCCCCTGTTTTCCCCTCGGGCCCTCCGCCACAACTGATGTCATGGATCAGCAGAGGTCTGAGCTGGGGTCCAGACCAGGATGTGCCTATACTGCAAAGCCGCATTCGAGATCTCTTCAATGGAGATTTTAGTTTGGTTGCGGTAATACAAGTTATGCTATTTCGTCAAGTCCAGCCTTGCAAGCGTCGGCCCCTTCGCTTGTGGGAGTTCAATCCCGAAGGACCGCGTGTCATTCAAAATGTCCTTGGTCTGACGCACGAGGAGATGTACAAGTCATTCTTCGGACCTCAGCTAGAGTGTCCGGAAATCACCGAGGACATGGGCCTGAACAGTAACCGCGCCGCCGAACAGGTAAGGAATCTTCCGGCCAAACATACTATCTCTCATTTGTTATGAAGTTATTTCTGAGAGTTTGCTTTTTGACCAGGACTGGATAACAAAGGCGAAGTTGATTCGGTGTTCGGCCCCCCTCCCTGAGGGTTTGGACAATCTCGTATTGGAAAACATGCTCCAGGTCGCACCTTGCCCAGAGCCCTTGAAGGAAGATACTGGGAAGGATAATATGGGTGGACGCGGGCCTCCAACGCTGCCCATTCTAACCGAGGGGGCGAGCGTCTCCATGAAGGAAGACGACCGGATGAGGAAAAGGACTACGCTCGGGGATCCGGAAGCCGAAGCTTCCAAATGGGAGAAAAAGTCTCCCAGAGAGGGTCCTACCTTGGGGGGGTGCTTTTGCCGCACAAAGTCCGTGGGGGAACCAATCCTCCGGCGAGTCGTAAGTGACCCGAAATACTTTAATAGTATAGGGTATGCCATCCTTCTCTTCTGAGAAAATAACCACCGCATATATCTTTGCAGTTCGGGCCTTAGCCCCTCTCAAATGAGTTCATCTTCGGGGGATCTTCTTCCAGAGATGATGGAGAGCGAAACGCCTCCTCCGGACTCCTCCGCTCCGGAAGCGGGCGACCCCGAAGTGTCGTCGCGGAGGGCCTCTCCGAATCCGGTGAGGCCAGAAGATAATCCCATTGACCCCCGAAGCTCCCAGTGTCCGGCTCCCGAAGAGAGCAGACAAAAGAGTCCGGCACCGTCTGGTGTGCGATCGGAGGTTTTGAGGGAGTTGGTGGGGCGAGCGGCCATCTCAGATGAACACCGTATGCTAATGGATACGGTGATGGAGAGAATCTCGTCCGCCGAAAGCGGATTGCATGAAGCTTTTATGAGTCTACTGACAGGCTTTGAGGTACGTAAAATAATGTATGATAGTCCTGCACATGCTAGGTGTGCCCTGTGTAGATAGTAGCCCCTGAGACTCTAGTTGCCGTCGGAAACGACGACGAACAGAGGATCATATTCCCATGTTATAACCATACTGCCTTTATGTGCAGGTGATGGAAGCTCCGGTGGCTAGCCGGACTAGCGAGTTTTCCTATTTAAAACGGCAGTTGGATGCGGCAGACGCCGACATCGAGCTTGTTAACAAAAGGCTTGACGAGGCACAGGGTAAGTGTCATTATCTGGTAAATGCCACATAGTAAGAGCGGCATAATGCCAGTATGTTTAATGTGTTGTGACTGCAGATGGAGCTGCTACTGTTGAAGCCTTGCGGGCAGAACTTGCCCGAGCCAAGGAACAAGCGAGGTTTGGTAATGCGGCTGCTTTGAAGGCAGTCGAAGAGTTGAAAGCCGAGAAGGCCGCGCATGGCGAGAGCCGAGATAAGATGGCCAAGATGGCCATAGTATTAAAAGCCGCTGCCGACCGCTGCCGGGTTCTTGAAAAGGAAAACCTAACGAAGGCATCGGACCTTGAGAAGGTTGCTGCGATGAGAAAAGACATCCGCTCTGCTATGAGGGCGAAGAAGGAGGAGCTGCGGGAGGCCGGGGATATTGTAGCTGGGAAATCCTTTATGCTGCGGAGGAAGTTCGGAGATCCACGGTATGCCCCTCTGGATCGGCTGTGGAGTTCGGAGGATGTGTATACGGATTTGGCGGCGAGCGCTGCCGATGCGGTCGAGTACTTCCAGGGTCAAACGGACCGTGAACTGGACCAGCTGTTTTGGACACAATTCCATTCTCCCGAGCGTCCACTTTCATTGACTGACCAATTAGCCGAATGGGCCGAACTGAATAGGTTGTCCGGACGCGCCATGAGGTCTGTTGTGGATCAGGAATGGCCGGAAAGGCCAAAACCGAACAACTATTTCAGCTTGGTGCAGCAGCTCCTTGACGTGGTGCCGCGCATTAATGCGATGAAGAGGTCGGCGTGCATAGAGGGCTCACGGATGGCCTTTGCCCGTGTTAAAGCATGCTGGGCGGAGATGGATGCCACCATTGTTGCAGCGTGTTATTCGGCCATAGGCCGAATGGCTGCTGAGCACTACTTTGAAGAAGTTCTTGAGGGTGCTCGTTTGATAGAGACCCAGTGCTCAAAAAATATTATGTTTGAATGATATGTAATCTCATTGTAAGCGAAATGCTTTTATGAATTTTTATAAGGCTATTTTTATACTTTTGCCTGGAAGTAATATGATGCCTCCTGGGCGGCCGTTTATGTATACATGTGTATAACCTGAAAGATTGCAGCCGTCGGCTTCAACCCCCACGCATATAATGCGGAGGTGCTCGCAAAAAACACGTGTTCACACTTAACCCAACGTCTTGGTCCTATTAAGGAGGTGATAGCGGAGCGAGCGAGGCTACCGGACTATAATGCTTTAGCACTTTCACTTAGCCATAGGAGTTTGACAGTGGGGCTACTAGATAGCCCCTGGTGGCTCCGCACTCTCCCGATCCCGGGATGCGTACATGCCTGGCCGGAAAACGGCCCTTCATTAAGACGGAGGAATTCTAACATTCCAATAGGTCATCGAGTGGTTGACCAGTCCCACGTTATATCATGACAGTCAGTTTTCAGCTTTCTCTACTGAGGTGCTTGTCCGGATGAACCAGGGCACAATTGCAGTAGTTCTCCTAGTGCTACCTTAGCCAGTAAAGCGGAACGTAAGGCACCAAAACACAGGAGTCGGGCAAACCCAACATTTGACCAAATACAATGATTCGGAGCTGATGCATATAGGGCCAAACTCACGACGCCGAACACTCCCTAAGGTATTCGGTCTTTGTGGTATAAACTGGGCCTAAGTAATGGCCTTTGTAAGAAGCCCCTTGTGTCCAGGTACGTGCATTGTTCTGGCGTGGCCACATGCCAAGACGTCAGCATCCTTCTCAACAGGGGATATGTATCAACAAGAGACAGTAAAAAAAGGTTTACGCAGGGTCTTAATCTAAAAAGAATCCTTGGAGCGGGTCCCTGCTGCACGTTTGCGCCTGTGTCTCCATTGTGCCGTATCCTAGACGGGTGTAGCACGATGATCGTCTGTAAAAGAGAGGATTTTAGGTGAGAAATTTGTTGTGCAAAAGGATAGTTTTTAAATAAACCATGTACAATTCAAGATGAGAAACGATTGCCACTTGTCTGCGCGCGTTGAGCCCCTTGTATTGACAAATAGGGGTTTGACCGTTTATTCTGTATAAATTGCGGCGCCAGACTTGTGTCTGAGGTCTTGACGACCTATTGGATGCTTTCGCTGGTCCGGGCGCCTTTAGTGTGCGTCTACCAAGGCAGTCGTGCTCCCTTCGGCGCGCAGAGATCGCTTGATATTTCCGTTCACTGAAATGATGCCACATGGACCGGGCATCTTGAGTGTGAGGGAGGCGTAGTTTGGTATTGCATTAAAGCGAGCGAAAGCTTCGCATCCGAGCAGTGCTTGATAGCCACTTCGGAACGGAGCGATGTGGAAGGTTAAATGCTCACGACGGAAGTTATCAGGGGAGCCGAATATAACTTGTAGTAGGAGGGAGACCGTACAACGAGCTCCTGGGCCTGGCGTTACTCCTTTGAAGATAGTATTGCTATGGCGAATTTTTGTTGGGTCTAACCCCATCACGCGGATTGTATCCTGATATATGAGGTTTAGATTGCTGCCACCGTCCATCAAGACTCATGTGAAGTGATATCCGCCGATTACTGGGTCTAATACCAGGGCAGCCCCTCCTGCACGTCGGATACTTGCTGAGTAATCGCGATGGTCGAAGGTGATCGGTTGAGACGACCAGTGGCAGGACTTCGTGGTGACAGGCACTTGGGTATATTTTCCTGGGAGTGCCGCATTGTTTTTCCCTTGATCATGTGTAACATGTTTACTGTTTAGGAGGCTCATCCTCGTCTTCACTTGGTGTATCCTCCCCCTTATGTACGGCTTTGAGCTTGCCGGACTGCTTGAAGAACCAACAATCTCTGTGGGTATGATTAGCAGGTTTACCAGGGGTACTATGGATCTGACATACTTGGTCCAGAATTTTGTTGAGGCTGGACAGTTCATCCCTGGTGCCTTTAGAGGGAGGCTTTTGCTGACCTGGCTGAGAGCTTTTGAATCCGGCGTTTACTGCCATGCCCTTCGTGCTGTCTTCTTTATTCCGGCGTTTGTTATTGCTGTTGCACCATGATTTCCCATTTCCATCTCTAACTTCAGATGTACTGGGGTCGCAAGTGATGCATCTGGCTAGCTAGCTATCCTCACCCGCGCAAAAGCGCTTCATGAGGTTTGTTAATGCGGCCATCGTTCTCGGCTTATTTTGGCCGAGGTGTCTGGCGAGCCATTCGTCACGGATGCTATGCTTAAAAGCTGCCAAGGCTTCAGCGTCCGGACAGTCGACAATCTGGTTCTTTTTAGTAAGAAACCTGTTCCAAAGCTTTCGCGCTGACTCTTCGGGGTGTTGAGTTATATGACTCAAATCGTCCGCGTCCAGAGGTCGGACATAAGTCCCTTGAAAATTTGCCTGAAAGGCGTCTTCGAGCTCTTCCCAACTTCCAATGGAGCTTTTGGGGAGGCCTTTAAGCCAGTGACGAGCTGGCCCTTTGAGCTTGAGGGGTAAGTACTTGATGGCGTGGAGATCATCTCCTCGAGCCATATGGATGTGAAGGATGTAGTCCTCAATCCAGACCCAGGGTCTGTTGTTCCGTCGTATGTCTCTATGTTTACAGGTTTTAATCCCTCTGGAAATTCATGGTCCAGCACCTCATCGATGAAACATAGGGGGTGTGCGGCACCCCTGTAGCTGGGTGTACCGCATTGTTCGGAAGTTTGTTGTGTTGCATTGTATGCTGGGGCGCGCTTGTGTGGTCCGTAGATGGATCTTGTTGCGTCGTCCTTTGGATGCGAGCCCTCGCATGGGTCGCGTGTTGCATTGTGACTGGCGTTGTATGCCGCTCTGTGTTGGTAGAGGGGTCGTCTATCTGGCCAGGAGGCTGCTTTGATGTTTGGTTGTGGGGGGTCTGAGGCCTCCTCATCGAATTCAGGTAGCAGCTTCCGCTTTGGGTAGCTCTTGGAGGGGCGATTGTCGCCGTACCTCGCTGTTGTATTGAGTATTTTACTCCATCTGATTTGGAGTGTGTCTTTTGCAGCCTTGAGCCTTTGCTTCTGCTTTTTAAGACTCCTCGCGATGGCAACAAGCCTTTTACGGGCATTTTGCTGCTCCGGGTGCCTGTCCGGCGTTATGTCGTCCTGACTATTATCCTTGATAGAATTTGTTTGTTCGGTTTGATTATCCGGATTGCCGTTATCCGGCAGCGGTTCGCCCTGCTCCACCGTTGGGTCTGTGTAATCGTTATTTTTGTCGAGGCGGGATTTGGGGCGGCGCTTGCATCGCCGCTTTGACTGCTTCTTGAGGTAACAATCCTTCGGTGCGTCCTTCCGCTCCTCGTCGTCATCTTTTGGTGTGTCCACCATGTATACGTCATATGACGAGGTGGCTTTCCAGGGCTTAATAGGCGCTGGTTCTTCATTGTCTCCTGCATCGGCGTCCATACCGTCGATATCTTCAGAGTCGAAGTCGAGCATGTCGGTTAAATCGTCGACAGTGGCTACAAAGTGGGTGGTGGGTGGGCTTTGAATTCCTTCATCGTCCGTATCCCCACCTTGCTGACCATAGTCCGGCCAGGGTTCTCCTGATAAAGAGAGAGACTTTAGTGTCTTCAGAATATCGCCGAAAAGCGAGTGCTGAAAGACGTCCATGGCAGTAAACTCCATGATCGGCGCCCAATCGGATTTGGTCGACAGGGGCGCAGAGGGTTCGGAGTCCGAAGAGGAGTCCGGCTCCTTGGAGTCACGACTCTCTTGTAGTGCGGGGCTGGTGTTTGGCTCGACCGCCGTTGGGATCGCAGCCCCCGAGGCGGCGTCCAACCACCCATCCTCGATCGGCGCAGTAGGCTCCGAATTAAGGGTCGAAGCCGATGCGGGTGCGGCCTCCAGGGCACTGTTCGGCGGCAGAGCTAGATCATGCTCATCGTGACAGTGCGGCGCGCTCGGCAGTGGCTCGAATCCATCGAAGATCAAGTCCCTGCGAATGTCAGTCGTGTAGTTTAAACTTCCAAATCTGACCTGACGGCCAGGGGCATAGCTTTCGATCTGTTCCAGATGGCCAAGTGAATTGGCCCGCAGTGTGAAGCCGTCGAAGACGAAGATCTGTCCGGGGAGGAAGGTCTCACCCTGGACTGCATCGCTATTGATGATCGTAGGAGCCATCAAGCCTAACAGCGACGACACAGAGGAACTCTCAATGAAAGCACCAATGTCGGTGTCAAAACCAGCGGATCTCGGGTAGGGGGTCCCGAACTGTGCGTCTAGTCCGGATGGCAATAGGAGACAAGGGACATGAAGTTTTACCCAGGTTCGGGCCCTCTTGATGGAGGTAAAACCCTACGTCCTACTTGATTAATATTGATGATATGGGTAGTACAAGAGTAGATCTACCACGAGATCAGAGAGGCTAAACCCTAGAAGCTAGCCTATGGTATGATTGTTGTGAATGAATGTGTTGTCCTACGGACTAAAACCCTCCGGTTTATATAGACACCGGATAGGGTTAGGTTACATAGAGTCGGTTACAATGGTAGGAGATCTGTATATCCGTATCGCCAAGGAAAGTCCCTTCCGGACACGGGACGAAGTCTTCAATCTTGTATCTTCATAGTCCAGGAGTTCGGCTGAAGGTATAGTCCGGCCATCCGGACACCCCCTAATCCAGGACTCCCTCAGCCCGGGTCAAAGAAGTCCAGCGGGAGCTCCAGGATGCGGTGAAAAAATGTGAGGCCTTGGAGCATGATGCGTCGGTTCAAGGGGTCGAACTCGCCAAGGCTCATCAGAGCGCGGAGACCGCACGGAATGAGGACCAGGCCACCCTCCAGGAGATCCAGGAAGCCAAGAAGATCACGGCGGGTAAGGCATTTAAGATGCAAAGCAAGTATGTGGAGAAGCAGTACCTTTTTCTAACCCGGGTTCGGAGTTCCCCGGGAGCTTTTGTGGATTTACCACGCAGTGTATCATACGCCGCGGAGTTCTATCAAGCCGAAGGAGGGGGTTCTACGGAAAAGCTATTCTGGTCGCAGTATGCGGTGCCAGAACATCCCGTGTCCTTCACCGATCAACTGATGCAGCTAGTGGAGCTGCATAGGGTGGCTGAACTAGCCATGAAGGATTTGATAATCCGGCTATTGCCAGCTGAAGCTATGCCAAGCAGCTACTTCAGACTCGTGAGGCGGATGGTGAATGCCTGTCTTCGGCTGGACGTCGTCAAGCGCTCGGCCTGCATTGAAGGTGCACGCATGGCCTTCGCCTGTTGCAAGATGTGGTGGGCGAAGATGGATGTCGTCGAGGTGACCAGAGGGCCACCGGAGGGCAAGGAGCACCACACACCTGAACGGTATTGCGGATGTCCTGGAGGGGTCTCACCTTGCGGCGGCACAATGTTCGCAGGACGTTGTATTTGAATAAATGTATTCATGTTGCCTTTGCCTTGTATTATAAAAAACAAAGTCTGTTTTGTGATGTAATTTTGTTATGCTTTAATTGTTTCCTCCTGTGCGGCCGTGTTGTATGTAATCTGAGGGTTGGCCAGTCGCCGGCTTCTGCCCTCACGTAGGTAGTACGGAGGTGTTCGGGGTGGAATATAAACAATCTTGATCCAATTATATGGTCCTTGAAGGAGTTGTTTAGTGCAACGAACAAGGCAATCAGACTATACGGCTTAAACACCCTCACTTAGCCATAGGAGTTTCATAATAAAGCATGGGCGCAACCCCTGCTTCAAGCCAGGGTGCTGTCAGCATGTGATCGGGAAGTGCCGATCTTTCGCATAATGCGGAAAAAATCTCCAACGATTTGTAACCCTCGAATAGCTGACCGGCTCTCGCCGTATCATGACAGTCATTTTTCGGCTTTCTCTACTGAGGTGCTCATCTGGTCAAGGCCAGGGCATAATCGCAGTAGTTCTCCCTTTACTACCCTAGCCGATTTAGCGGAACGTAGGGTAGCAAGCACAAGAGCCGGGCAACCCAACTATTGACCAAAGACATGATTCGGAGCCAATGCATATAATGCTAAATTCGGGGTGCCGAACTTATCTTTAAGGATTGTTCGGACTTTGTTGCCGTATCGTGGGGCGATGGGGAGCCCCTGGCAAATATGAAACATACCAGAGTGTACGGTTGCTGGGAAATAAGTAATATAAAGGAAAACAGAGGGAGAACAGAGATAGGATCTGGAGCCCTTGAACTTGGATCATGAACTGTTTCCATTATAGTTGAGTTAATGCGTCCAAGCACATTGGTACAAAATAATGCAATAAGCAACAAGCTATTTGACATGCCATACCCGAAGGCGAGCTGCGCGTGGGTCCTGAAAACGGTTAGCCTCTAGGGCTTCCCATGTACGCATGTGCTCCGTGTCAATCTGGTGTGTTTGTCCTTTGACGGGATCATTAATCAGGCCGTCGAAGGAGGCCCCCATAGGAGAAACCTGAAACAAGGGAAAAGGAGATAGTAAAGTTATATGTGTGTCCAGGATCGGTATAGCCGAACCTTGGATCCCGGGATAGCTTGTGCCTCCGCCGATGCCCATGGAATTTTGAGTGTGTAGTTATGGACACGTGGTATGAGTGCCACTACCTCATTAGGATTGGGATGGAGGCCGAATTGCTCATTGAGCTCTTGATGAGCCGCACTATCCTGTTGCAGTGTAGTCCGGACCCTCTTAATGGTGTCCAGGGGCTCGGCAGCCAAACTATGATGCTGCTTGAGAAGGCCGCTTTGTACCTCTGCTGCTAGGGCGGTGGTGTGCTCCTCTGTCCGGAGGGAGCGTTCTGTGTTTCCGTTGACTGTTATGACACCGCGCGGACCGGGCATCTCCAGCTTGAGATAAGCATAGTGTGGCACCGCATTGAATCTAGCAAGTGCGGTTCGTCTGAGCAGTGTGTGGTAGCCGCTGCGGAAGGGGACGATATCAAAGATTAATTCCTCACTTTGGAAGTTGTCCGGAGAACCAAAGACCACCTCCAGCATGATTGAGCCTGTGCAGTGGGCCTCAACGCCTGGTATGACTCCTTTAAAGGTAGTCTTTGTGGGTTTGATTCATGAGGGATTAATGCCCATCTTCCGCACTATATCCTGATAAAGTAGGTTGAGGCTGCTACCACCGTCCATTAGGACTCGTGTTAGGTGAAATCCGTCGATGATTTGGTCGAAGACCAGTGCGGCTGAACCACCATGTCGGATACTAGTTGGGTGATCTCGATGATCGAAGGTGATCGGGAATGACGACCACGGATTGAATTTTGGGACGACTGGCTCTACCGCGTAGACATCCCTAAGTGCTCGCTTGCGCTCCCTTTTGGGGATGTGCGTATCGTATATCATGTTCACCGTTTTGACTTGGGGAGTAATTTCTTATGCCCTCTAGTGTTCGGCTGCCGGGGCTCTTCGTCCTCGTCCTCACTTTGTGATCCATTTGCTTTGTTTTCGGCATTTAACTTGCCAGCCTGTTTGAAAACCCAACAGTCTCTGTTGGTGTGATTGGCTTGTTTATCTGGGGTACCATGTATCTGGCACGGACGATCGAGTATGCGATCCAGGCTGGATGGTCCCTCACTGTTCCTTTTGTAGGGCTTCTTTCGCTGGCCGGACTTGGAGCCGCTGAATCTGGCATTAACGGTGGTGTCATCGATGTTGTCGCCATTACTCCAGCGTTTGTGTTTGTTGCGTCGGAGCTTGCCGGAGCTGTTCTTGGCCACGGGGGGGGGGGGGGGGGGGGGGGGGGGGGGGGGGGGGGGGCTTGTCTCGCTGGCTGTGTTTTTGCTACGAACCATCCAGCTGTCCTCACTCACGCAAAAGCGGGTCATGATTGGCGTAAGGGCTGCCATGGACTTCGGCTTTTCTTGGCCAAGGTGGCGTGCTAGCCATTCGTCACGGATGCTATGTTCAAAGGCCGCTAGGGCTTCGGCATCCGGATAGTCAACGATCTGGTTCTTTTTGGTTAGGAACCTAGTCCAGAATTTTCTGGCTGATTCTCCAGGTTGTTGAACTATGTGGCTTAAGTCATCGACATCGGGTGGCCGGACATATGTACCTTGGAAGTTGTCAAGGAAGGCTTCTTCCAAGTCCTCACAGCCGCCGATGGAATTTTTGGGCAGGCTATTTAGCCAGTATCGAGCTGGTTGCTACGTCTTGAGCTTGCATTTGTTTTCCCCGAAGAGGAATGGATGATGCAGCAGAGTAGCATAAGTATTTCCCTTGGTTTTTGAGAACCAAGGTATCAATCCAGTAGGAGGCCACGCTCAAGTCCCTCGTACCTGCACAAAACGATAGCTACTCACAGCCAACGCGATTAGGGGTTGTCAATCCCTTCATGGTCACTTACGAGAGTGAGATCTGATAGATATAATATTTTTGGTATTTTTGGTATAAAGATGCAAAGTAAAAAGTAAAGGCAAAGTAAAAAAGCAAAGCAAGATTAAAGTGATGGAGATTAATATAATGAGAATAGACCCGGAGGCCATAGGTTTCACTAGTGGCTTCTCTCAAGAGCATAAGTATTCTACGGTGGGTGAACAAATTACTGTTGAGCAATTGACAGAATTGAGCATAGTTATGAGAATATCTAGGCATGATCATGTATATAGGCATCACGTCCGTGACAAGTAGACCGAAACGATTCTGCATCTACTACTATTACTCCACTCATCGACCGCTATCCAGCATGCATCTAGAGTATTAAGTTAAAAAACAGAGTAACGCCTTAAGCAAGATGACATGATGTAGAGAGATAAATTCATGCAATATGAAATAAACCCCATCTTGTTATCCTCGATGGCAACGATGCAATACGTGCCTTGCTGCCCCTTCTGTCACTGGGAAAGGACACCGCAAGATTGAACCCAAAGCTAAGCACTTCTCCCATGCCAAGAACTACCAATCTAGTTGGCCAAACCAAACGGATAATTCAAAGAGACTTGCAAAGATAACCAATCATACATAAAAGAATTCAGAGAAGATTCAAATATTATTCATAGATAGACTTGATCATAAACCCACAATTCATCGGTCTCAACAAACACACCGCAAAAAGAAGATTACATCGAATAGATCTCCACAAGAGAGGGGGGGACTTTGTATTGAGATTCAAAGAGAGAGAAGAAGCCATCTAGCTACTAACTATGGACCCGAAGGTCTGAGGTAAACTACTCACACTTCATCGGAGAGGCTATGATGATGTAGAAGCCCTCTGTGATGACGGCCCTCTTCCGGCGGAGCTTCGGAACAGGCCCCAAGATGGGATCTCGTGGATACAGAAAGTTGCGGCGGTGGAATTAGGTTTTTGGCTCCTCTTCTGATCGTTTGGGGGTATGTGTGTATATATAGGAGGAAGAAGTACACCGGAGGAGCACCGAGGGGCCCACGAGGCAGGGGCGCGCCCCCCACTCTCGTGACCGGCTCTTTTGTTCCTTGGAGCAGGGTCCAAGTCTCCTGGATCACGTTCGGTGAGAAAATCACGTTCCCGAAGATTTTATTCCGTTTGGACTCCATTTGATATTCCGTTTCTTCGAAACACTGAAATAGGCAAAAAAACAAAAATTATGGGCTGGGCCTCCGGTTAATAGGTTAGTCCCAAAAATAATATAAAAGTGGAAAATAAAGCCCAATATAGTCCAAAACAGTAGATAATATAGCATGGAGGAATCAAAAATTATAGATATGTTGGAGACGTATCAGGCATCCCCAAGCTTAATTCCTGCTCGTCCTTGAGTAGGTAATGATAAAAAGAGAATTTTTGATGCGGAGTGCTACTTGGCATAATTTCAATGCAAATCTTATTAATTGTGGTATGAATATTCATATTCGAAAGATTCAAGACAAAAGTTCATATTGACATAAAAATAATAATACTTCAAGCATACTAACAAAGCAATTGTGTCTTCTCAAAATAACATGGCCAAAGAAAGTTATCCCTACAAAATCATATAGTCTGGCTATGCTCTATCTTCACCACACAAAATATTTAAATCATGCACAACCCCGATGACAAGCCAAGCAATTGTTTGATACTCTAACTTTTTCAAAACTTTTTCAATCTTCACGCAATACATGAGTGTGAGCCATGGATATAGCACTATAGGTGGAATAGAATGGTGGTTGTGGAGAAGACAAAAAGGAGAAGATAGTCTCACATCAACTAGGCGTATCAACGGGCTATGGAGATGCCCATCAATAGATATCAATGTGAGTGAGTAGGGATTGCCATGAAACGGATGCACTAGAGCTGTAAGTATATGAAAGCTCGAAAAGAAACTAAGTGGGTGTGCATCCAACTTGCTGGCTCATGAAGACCTAGGGCAATTTGAGGAAGCCCATCATTGGAATATACAAGCCAAGTTCTATAATGTAAAATTCCCACTAGTATATGAAAGTGATAACATGAGAGACTCTCTACTATGAAGATCATGGTGCTACTTTGAAGCACAAGTGTGGTAAAAGGATAGTAACATTGTCCCTTCTCTCTTTTTCTCTCATATTTTTATATATTTTTTATATATTTTTTGTATTTTTTTATTTGGGCCTTTTCTCTTTTTTTATGGCCTCTTTTTTTTATTTGGGCTTCTTTGGCCTCTTTTATTTAGTTTCCGTCCGGAGTCTCATCGCGACTTATGGGGGAATCATAGTCTCCATCATCCTTTCCTCACTGGGACAATGCTCTAATAATGATGATCATCACACTTTTATTTTTCTTACAACTCGATACTTAGAACAAAATATGACTCTATGTGAATGCATCCGGCGGTGTACCGGGATATGCAATATGACAATGATGGCATGTGTCATGAACGGAACGGTGGAAAGTTGCATGGCAATATATCTCGGAATGGCTATGGAAATGCCATAATAGGTAGGTATGGTGGCTGTTTTGAGGAAGGTATATGGTAGGTGTATGATACCGGTGAAAAGTGCGCGGTATTAGAGAGGCTAGCAAAGGTGGAAGGGTGAAAGTGCGTATACTCCATGGACTCAACATTAGTCATAAAGAACTCATATACTTATTGCAAAAATCTAGAAGTTATCAAAGCAAAGTATTATGCGCATGCTCCTAGGGGGATAGATTGGTAGGAAAATACCATCGCTCGTCCCTGACCGCCACTCATAAGAAAGACAATAAATAAATAAATCATGCTCCGACTTCATCACATAACGGTTCACCATACGTGCATGCTACGGGAATCACAAACTTTAACACAAGTATTATTTAAATTCACAACTATTCAACTAGCATGACTTTAATATTATCACCTCCATATCTCAAAACAATTATCAAGCTTCAATCTTTTCTTAGTATTCAACACACTCAAAAGAAAGTTTCACAAATCTTGAATACCAAGCATATTATTATTAAGCAAATTTCCATGCTATTAAGAGACTCTCAAAATAATTTAAGTGAAGCATGACAGATCAATAGTTTCTTTAAAACAAATCCACCACCGTGCTCTAAAAGATCTAAGTGAAGCACATAGAGCAAAATTATAACATTCAAAAGATATAAGTGAAGCACATAGAGCAAAACTACTTAGCTCAAAAGATATAAGTGAAGCACATAGAGTATTCTATCAAATTTTAATTCATGTATGGCTCTCTCAAAAGGTGTGTACAACAAGGATGATTGTGGCATATTAAGGCACAAAGACACAAATAATACAAGACGCTCCAAGCAAAACACATATCATGTTGGTGAATAAAAATATAGCTCCAAGTAAATTACCGATGGAAGTGGACGAAAGACGGGATGCCTCCCGGGGCATCCCCAAGCTTTGACTTCTTGGTGTCCTTGGATTATCTTGGGGGTGCCATGGGCATCCCCAAGCTTAGGCTCTTGCTACTCCTTGTTCCATAATCCATCAAAAGAATTCACCCAAAACTTGAAAACTTCACAACACAAAACTCAAAATAGAAAAACTCGTGAGCTCCGTTAGCGAAAGAAAACAAAAGACCACTTCAAGGTACTGTAGTGAACTCATTCTTTCTTTATATTGGTGTTAAAACTACTGTATTCCAACTTCTCTATGGATTATAAACTATTTTACTAGCCATAGATTCATCAAAATAAGCAAACAACACACGAAAAACAGAATCTGTCAAAAACAGAACAGTCTGTGGTAATCTGTAGCTAGCGCAAGATCTGGAACCCCAAAAATTCTAAAATAAATTGCTGGACGTGAGGAATTTATCTATTAATCATATGCAAAAATAATTAACTAAATAGCACTCTTCAAATAAAAATGAAAGCAGTTCTCGTGAGCGCTAAAGTTTCTGTTTTTTACAGCAAGTTCAACAAGACTTTCCCCAAGTCTTCCCAATGGTTCTACTTGGCACAAACACTAATTAAACACAAAAAACACAACCAAAACAGAGGCTAAATAATTTATTTATTAAATAACAGCAAGGAAAAATATTGGGTTGTCTCCCAATAAGCGTTTTTATTTAAAGCCTTCTTAGCTAGGCATTGATAATTTTAATGATGCTCACATGAAATACAAGAATTGAAGCACAAAGAGGGCATCATAAAACATGTGACAAACACATCTAAGTCTAACATACTTCCTATGCATAGGCATCTTATAGGCAAACAAATTGTCAAGGCAAGCAAAAACTAGCAGATGCAAGGAAGCGGCAAGAAACAACATAACGAGAGGTAATTTAGTAACATGAAGATTTCTACAACCATATTTTCCTCTCTCATAGTAATTACATGTAGGATCATAAGAAAATTCAACAAAATATCTATCACATAAAATATTTTCAACATGATCCACATGCATGCACAGTTGACACTCTTCCAAAATAGTGGGATTAACATTAATTAACTAAAGTCATGACTTCTCCAAACCCACTTTTATCAAGATTTTCATAAGATTGAACATTCTCCAAATATGTGGGATCTAAAGTTGACACTCTTCCAAACCCACTTTCAATATTATTGCAAACACTATTATCAATCTTATATTTATCATGGGGCTTAAATAAATTTTCAAGATCATAAGAAGAATCACCCCAATCATAATCATTGCAACAAGTAGTAGACATAGCAAAACTAGCATCCCCAAGCTTAGTGTTTTGCATCTTATTAGCACAATTGACATCAAGAGAATTTATAATAAAATCATTGCAATCATGCTTTTTATTCAAAGATCTATCATGAGTCACTTCATAAAGCACTTTGTCACGATTTTCAGATTTACGGATTTCAGGCAAAAGCTTATAAAGATAATCTAGTGCATCCAAATCACCAGGAATTGGTTCATCATAATTGGATCTCTTAAAAAGATTGGCAAGCGGATGAGGATCCATAGATCTTAAGTTCTCTATTTAGTAATAAATAAATGACTATTCCAACCATACGAGCAAACAAAAGGCAAGCGGGCAAAAAGAGGAAAATGGAGAGGGAGGATAGAGAGAGAGAGAGGGCGAATAAAACGGCAAGGGTGAAGTGGGGGAGAGGAAAACGAGAGGCAAATGGCAAATAATGTAATGCGAGAGATAGGGATTGTGATGGGTACTTGGTATGTTGACTTTTTGCGTAGACTCCCCGGCAACGGCGCCAGAAATCCTTCTTGCTATGTCTTGAGCTTGCGTTGGTTTTCCACGAAGAGGAAGGGATGATGCAGCAGAATAGCGTAAGTATTTCCCTCAGTTTTTGAGAACCAAGGTATCAATCCAGTAGGAGGCCATGCTCAAGTCCCTCGTACCTGCACAAAACGATAGCTACTCGCAACCAACGCGATTAGAGGTTGTCAATACCTTCATGGTCACTTATGAGAGTGAGATCTGATAGATATAATATTTTTGGTATTTTTGGTATAAAGATGCAAAGTAAAAAGTAAAGGAAGAGTAAAAAAAGCAAAGCAAGATTAAAGTGATGGAGATTGATATAATGAGAATAGACCCGGAGGCCACAGGTTTCACTAGTGGATTCTCTCAAGAGCATAAGTATTCTACGGTGGGTGAACAAATTAATGTTGAGCAATTGACAGAATTGAGCATAGTTATGAGAATGTCTAGGCATGATCATGTATATAGGCATCACGTCCGTGACAAGTAGACCAAAATGATTCTGCATCTACTAGTATTACTCCACTCATTGACCGCTATCCAGCATGCATCTAGAGTATTAAGTTAAAAACAGAGTAACGCCTTAAGCAAGATGACATGATGTAGAGAGATAAATTCATGCAATATGAAATAAACCCCATCTTGTTATCCTCGATGGCAACGATGCAATACGTGCCTTGCTGCCCCTTCTGTCACTGGGAAAGGACACCGCAAGATCGAACCCAAAGCTAAGCACTTCTCCCATGGCAAGAACTACCAATCTAGTTGGCCAAACCAAACGGATAATTCGAAGAGACTTGCAAAGATAACCAATCATACATAAAATAATTCAGAGAAGATTCAAATATTATTCATAGATAGACTTGATCATAAACCCACAATTCATCGGTCTCAAAAAACACACCGCAAAAAGAAGATTGCATCAAATAGATCTCCACAAGAGAGGGGGAGAACTTTGTATTGATATTCAAAGAGAGAGAAGAAGCCATCTAGCTACTAACTATGGACCCAAAGGTCTGAGGTAAACTACTCACACTTCATCAGAGAGGCTATGATGATGTAGAAGCCCTCCGTGATGAAGGCCCTCTTCCGGCGGAGCTCCGAAACAGGCCCCAAGATGGGATCTCGTGGATACAGAAAGTTGCGGCGGTGGAATTAGGTTTGTGGCTCGTCTTTTGATCGTTTGGGGGTACGTGTGTATATATAAGAGGAAGAAGTACGTCGGAGGAGCACCGAGGGGCCCAGGGCGCGCCCCCACCCTCGTGACCGCCTCTTTTGTTCCTTGGAGCAGGGTCCAAGTCTCCTGGTCACGTTCGGTGAGAAAATCACGTTCCCGAAGATTTTATTCCGTTTGGACTCCATTTGATATTCTGTTTCTTCGAAACACTGAAATAGGAAAAAAAATAGCAATTCTGGGTTGGTGCTCCGGTTAATAGGTTAGTTCCAAAAATAATATAAAAGTGGAAAATAAAGCCCAATATAGTCCAAAACAGTAGATAATATAGCATGGAGCAATCAAAAATTATAGATACGTTGGAGACGTATCACTGGCCCTTTGAGCTTTAGTGGGAGGTATTTGATGGCGTGGAGGTCGTCTCCACGGGCCATGTGGATGTGGAGAATAAAGTCCTCAATCCATACTGCGGGATAGGTTGTTCCGTCGTATGATTCAATATTGACGGGCTTGAACCCCTCGGGGAATTCGTGATCCAGCACCTCATCTGTGAAGCAGAGAAGGTGTGCGGCGCCTCTACATCGGGCCGCATCATGGTGCACCTCTGATGAAGTCTGTCTGCGGTTATCGGCCCGGGTGTGACTAGGTTTGTCACGTCCGAATAGGTAGCCGTCATCTCGAGTCGGGAAGCATCCTCGCGATCTGTAGATTGATCTGGTGTGTCCTGCTCTACTGTCCAGCTCTTGCTGAAGGTCATATGTATGATCCCGAGCTGTTCTGTCCCTGTTTTTGCGAGGCGGTGGGGCGGGCTGTTGTTCGGCCTGAGTTGCCGTTTTATCCCGACCGTGGGGTGGTCGGTCGGCCGCACTATCCCGACCACGTGGTGGTCGGTCCGCATTGCGTGAGGGAGGTATGGGATCTGGTGCCTCCTCATTGAACTGAGGTAGCAGTCTGCGCTTTGTGTAACTCTTGGCTAGGCGCTCGAGGCCATATTCCTCGGCTGCCAGGACATCAGTCCACCTATCAATGAGCAGGTCTTGATCAGCTTGGAGCTGCTGCTGCTTCTTCTTCAGGCTTCTTGCAGTGGCTATTAGCTGGCGCTTGAAGCGCTCCTGCTCGAGGGGTGCCTCAGGCACGATGAAGTCCTCATTTCCGAGGCTCTCATCATCCTTGGAGACTAGACGATAACTATCATCGTCTGGGTCATTGGGCATGGCCTGTTTATCAGGGTTATCCTGCCCGTTGTCTTGTTCCTCCTGTTCGGATGCAACCCCGACAGGGTCTTCATTGTTTTCGGTGTCGCCTGGAGTACTATTTTCTCTGGTGCCAGTGTTGCCATCATTTGAGTGACGAGGCTTAAAGAGGTGTTTAGGGCACCGGCGCTTGGACTGTGTCTCAGAAGGTTTATTCGCAACTGGATCTCCTTTGTCATCGTCGCTAGATTTTTTAGGTGTGTCGACCATCTACACATCGTACGAAGAGGTGGCCGTCCAACGTCCAGTGAACGGCGGGTCTTGGCCTTCCTCCATGTCGGCATCGTCATCCATACTGTCGATGTCTTCGGAGCCGTAATCAAGCACGTCAGTTAAGTCATCGGCAGTGGCTATGAAGTGGGTGGCGGGTGGGAAGCGAAATTTCCCATCATCAGCCTCTGGCTCGAACCGAACATAGTTCGTCCATGAGTCCTTCTCCAAGTACAAGTTCTTTAAAGAGTTTAGCACATCACCCAAATGTGAGTGTTGGAAGATGTCTGTGGCGCTAAATTTGAGAATCGATAACCGATCTAGCTCGGTGTCCATAGGCGTACCCGGTCCGGGACTTATAGCCGGAGACGAGTCCGGAGTACTATTAACGCAAATATTGCGGGGTGCCGAGTCCGTGTGTGGCTCCAACGCCGCGGACTCTGTGGCCTCGAATGGCATGATCTGCTCCGGTTCTAAGGCCGTTGTAGCCACAGGGACCATCTCCTGGATGTGATCCGATGACAGATTTAAGTCATGTTCATCGGGGCGAGGGGGAGCGATCGCTGCGGTCTCAAATCCATTGAAGATCTAGTCTCCACGGATATCCGCGACATAGTTCAAGCTTCCAAATCTGACTTGGTGGCCAGGGGCGTAGCTATCAATCTACTCCAGATGGCCAAGCGAGTTGGCCCGCAGTACGAAGCCGCCAAACACGAAAATCTATCCGGGGAAGAATGTCTCTCCTTGGACAGCGTCGCTATAGACGATTTAAGGGGCCATCGAACCTTTCGTCGACGGCATAGCGGAACTTTCAATGAAAGCACCAATGTCGGTGTCAAAACCGGCGGATCTCGGGTAGGGGGTCCCGTACTGTGCATCTAGGATTGATGGTAACAGGAGACGGGGGACACGATGTTTACCCAGGTTCGGGCCCTCTCTATGGAGGTAATACCCAACGTCCTGCTTGATTGATCTTGATGAATATGAGTGTTTACAAGAGTTGATCTACCATGAGATCGTAATGGCTAAACCCTAAAAGCTTAGCCTGTATGACTATGGTAATGAATGTATCATTTCCGGACTAACCCCTCCGGTTTATATAGACACCGAGGGGATCTAGGGTTTACATAGAGTCGGTTACATAAGAAGGAATCTTCATAGTCGGTCGCCAAGCTTGCCTTCCACGCCAAGGAGAGTCCAATTCGGACACAGGTACAGTCTTCAGCCTTCATGTCTGCACAGCCCATCAGTCCGGCCCATGGATAACATGTCGGACACCCGAGGACCCCTTAGTCCAGGACTCCCTCAGGGGGTTGAGTGGAAACTGGTGGTTCCCAATGAGTTGCATGAGTTTTCAGGCGCTTTCCATTGCGCAGTACTTCTGTACTATGGTTGCCAAGTCAGCGAATTGTAATACGTGACGGCGGTTGATGGCATTGAGGATTCCTTCGTCCGTACAATTACTGCATAATATTGAGATTGCGTCCTCGTCGCGGCAATCTTTAATCTTGTCTTTGACAAGGAGGAATCTGGCCCAAAAGTGATGGACGGTTTCCTAAGACTGCTGTCGTAGGTATGTGAGGTCGCGTATATCTGGGTGGGTGGGTGGATTTAAATCCAAATCCTAGCCCAATTTGGGATCCGGAGTTTGAGAAATTTCCGAGCTTGATAGTTCGGGCTCTGGGAGAACGACCGATTTTTCAGGTCTACCGTCTGATTCTGGGTTCGGAGGACAAGGCATGTCATTCCGCAGACAGGTATCCAACTCTTCGAGCTCGGAGATCCAAACGTAGTTCGTCCTCAGTATAGAGGGAGAGTTCTTGTTTTGCCCCTCTACTACCGCTATCTGATGGGTGATCGGTGGAGATTTGAATTCTCTCTGATCGGGTTTAAGCCCAATCCGATCGTAGTCTGTAGCGACCCCCAAGACGGCGATGCGATCTAGGAGTTTGTTCAAGGACGACAATTCCGTTGGATCCACCCGTTTGGAGTATTCGGAGTCAATTCGGAGGCAATTTTTTACGACCCGAGAAGTCATCATCGGCTCACCGGCCGAACGGGTTGTCATGATAAAGCCACCCAGCCGGAGGGTTTGGCCTGAGGCCAGGGCTCCTCCGGCGGTGATATTGTCCTTGATCACAAGGCGGGACATCAACCCTGGCTTCGATGTCATAGTGGAACTCTCAATGAAAGCACCAATGTCGGTGTCAAAACCGGCGGATCTCGGGTAGGGGGTCCCGAACTATGCGTCTAAGGTTGATGGTAACAGGAGACAGGGAACATGATGTTTACCCAGGTTGGGGCCCTCTCTATGGAGGTAATACCCTACTTCCTGCTTGATTGATCTTGTTGAATATGAGTATTACACGAGTTGATCTACCTCGAGATCGTAATGGCTAAAACCCTAGAAGTCTAGCCTATATGATTATGATTATCCCTATGGACTAAGCCCTCTGGTTTATATAGATACCAGAGGGGACTAGGGCTGTACAAAGTCGGTTACATAGAAAGGAAATAGTACATATGGCCGCCTAGCTTGCCTTCCATGCAAAGGAGAGTCCTATCCGAACATGGGAGAAAGTCTTCTATCTTGTATCTTCATGGCCTAATAGTCCGGCCCATGTCCAACAGGCCGGACGCTCGAGGACCCCTTAGTCCAGGACTCCCTCACCTACTCCCACCGGGAGTAGGACTCCCCCCTTGGGCGTGCCTAGGAGGCCGGCCCTCTCCCCCTCCTCCACTCCTTTATATACGGGAGAGGGGTCTTGGGGAACGTAGTAATTTCAAAAAAATTCCTACGCACACACACAGGATCATGGTGATGCACAGCAACGAGAGGGGAGAGTGTTGTCTACGTACCCTCGTAGACCGCAAGCGGAAGCGTTTATCAACGCGGTTGATGTAGTCGTACACCTTCACGATCCGTCCCGATCAAGTACCGAACGTACGGCACCTCCGCGTTCAGCACATGTTCAGCTCGATGACGTCCTCGCCTTCTCGATCCAGCAAGTGGGGCGATGTAGTAAATGAGTTCCGGCAGACCGACGGCGTGGTGACGGTGTTGGTGAAGAACAATCTCCGCAGGGCTTCGCCTAAGCACTACGAAAACTACGATGAAGGATAAACTAGAGGGGACGGGGTAGCCGACACACGGCTTGGTGTTTCTTGATGTGTCTTGGGTGCTAGCCCTACCCTTCTATTTATATTTTGAGCCGTGGGGTCAAAACTTGGAGTAAAAGCCTCCACAAAGTCGATTTCTCCCGAAAGGCAAAGAGTCCTTCTCGGACTCCAGGGCCAGACGCCAGGGTTCCCGGCGTCTGGACCCAGACGCCAGGGACCTTGGCGTCTGGTCTCTGGACTCCGCAAAACTTCCTTTTGCGCTTTCCAAAACCTTGTGGGCTTTACCCTTTGGCCCAAATAAAGTGTTCCCGTACCCGAACATTTCGGGACACATCCGGAACCCCTTCCGGTGAATTCCGGAACCCTTCCGAAGACTAAACACTATTATCCCATATATCAAACTTTATCTCCGGACCATTCCAGAGTTTCTCGTCATGTCCATGACCTTATCCGGAACTCTGAACAACATTCGGTTACCAACATACATAACTCATAAATACTATATCGTCAATGAACGTTAAGCGTGTGGACCCTACGGGTTCGAGAACTATGTAGACATGACCGAGACATTTCTCTGGTCAATAACCAATAGCGGAACCTCGATGCCCATAGTGGCTCCTACATATTCTACGAAGATCTTTATCGGTCGAACCGCATAACAACATACGTTGTTCCCTTTGTCATCGATATGTTACTCACCCGAGATTCGATTGTCGGTATCTCAATACCTAGTTCAATCTCGTTACTGGCAAGTCTCTTTACTCGTTCCGTAACAAATCATCCCGCAACTAACTCATTAGTTGCAATGCTTGCAAGGCTTAAGTGATGTGTATTACCGAGTGGGCCTAGAGATACCTCTCCGGCAATCGGAGTGACAAATCCTAATCTCGAAATACGCCAACCCAACAAGTACCTTCGGAGACACCTGTAGAGCACCTTTATAATCACCCAGTTACGTTGTGACATTTGGTAGCACACAAAGTGTTCCGCCGATAAACGGGAGTTGCATAATCGCATAGTCATAGGAACATGTATAAGTCATGAAGAAAGCAATAGCAACAAACTAAACGATCATCGTGCTAAGCTAATGGATGAGTCGAGTCAATCAGATCGTTCTCTAATGATGTGATCCCATTAATCAAATGACAACTCATGTCTATGGTTAGGAAACATAACCATCATTGATTCAACGAGCTAGTCAAGTAGAAGCAAACTAGTGACACTCTGTTTGTCTATATATTCACACATGTACTAGGTTTCCAATTAATACAATTCTAGCATGAATAATAAACATTTATCATGATATACGGAAATATAAATAACAACTTTATTATTGCCTCTAGGGCATATTTCCTTCAATCTCCCACTTGCACTAGAGTTAATAATCTAGTTCACATCTTTATGTGATTAGTTCACATCTCCATGTGACTAATACCCAAAGGGTTTACTAGAGTCAATAATCTAGCTCACATCGCTATGTGATTAACACCCAAAGAGTGATCATGTTTTGCTTGTGAGAGAACTTTAGCCTACGGGTCTGCAACATTCAGATCCGTATGTATTTCACAAATTTCTATGTCTACAATGCTTTGCACGGAGCTACTCTAGCTAATTGCTCCAACTTTCAATATGTATCCAGATCGAGACTTAGAGTCATCTAGATCGATGTAAAAAAAGCTTGCATCGATGTAACTCTTTACGACGAACTCTTTTATCACCTCCATAGCCGAGAACTATTTCCTTAGTCCTCTAAGGATAATTTTGACCGCTGTCCAGTGATCTACTCCTAGATCACTATTGTACTCCCTTGCCAGAAAGATGCTGAGGTATACAATAGGACTGGTAAACAACATAACATACTTTATAGAACCTATGACTGAGGCATAGGGAATGACTTTTCATTCTCTTTCCATTTTCTGCTGTGGTCGGGTTTTGAGTCTTTACTCAACTTCACACCTTGCAACACAGGCAAGAACTCCTTCTTTGACTGTTCTATTTTGAACTACTTCAAAATCTTGTCAAGGTATGTACTGATTGAAAAAACTTATCAAGTGTCTTGATCTATCTATATAGATCTTGATGCTCAATGTGTAAGCAGCTTCATCGATGTCTTTCTTTGAAAAAACTCTTTTCAAACACTCCTTTATGCTTTCCAGAAAATTCTACATTATTTCCGATCAACAATATGTCATTCACATATACTTATCAGAAATGTTGTAGTGCTCCCACTCACTTTCTTGTAAATACAGGCTTCACCGCAAGTCTATATAAAACCATATGCTTTGATCAACTCATCAAAGCATATATTCCAACTCTGAGATGCTTGCACCAGTCCATAGATGGATCGCTGGAGCTTGCTCAGTTTGTTAGCACCTTTAGGATCGACAAAACCTTCAGGTTGCATCATATACAACTCTTCTTTTAAGAAATCCATGAAGGAATATAGTTTTGACATCCATTTGCCTGATTTGATAAAATGCGGCAACTGCTAACATGATTCAGACAGACTTTTAAGCATCGATACGAGTGAGAAAATATCATCATAGTCAACACCTTGAACTTGTCGAAAACATTTTTGCGACAATTCGAGCTTTGTAGATAGTAACACTACTATCAGCTTCCGTCTTCTTCTTGAAGATCCATTTATTCTTAATGACTCACCGATCATTGGGCAAGTCAATCAAAGTCCATACTTTGTTCTCATACATGGATCCCATCTCGGATTTCATGGTCTCAAACCATTTCGCAGAATCTGGGCTCATCATCGCTTTGTCATAGTTCGTAGGTTCGTCATGGTCAAGTAACATAACATCCAGAACATGATTACCATACCACTCTGGTTCGGATCAAACTCCGGTTTACCTACGAGGTTCGGTAGTAACTTCATCTGAAGTTACATGATCATCATCATTAGCTTCCTCACTAATTGGTGTAGGAGTCACAGGAACAAATTTCTGTGATGAACTACTTTCCAATAAGGGAGAAGGTACAGTTACCTCATCAAGTTCCACTTTCCTCCCACTCACTTCTTTCGAGAGAAACTCCTTCTTTAGAAAGGATCCATTCTTAGCAACGAATGTCTTGCCTTCGGCTCTATGATAGAAGGTGTACCCAACTGTCTCCTTTGGGTATCCTATGAAGACACATTTCTCCGACTTGGGTTCAAGCTTATCAGGTTGAAGTTTTTTCACATAAGCATCGCAGCCCCAAACTTTAAGAAATGACAACTTTGGTTTCTTGCCAAACTATAGTTCATATGGCGTCGTCTCAAGGGATTTAGATGGTGCCCTATTTAACGTGAATGCAGTTGTCTCTAATGCATAACCCCAAAATGATAGTGGTAAATCGGTAAGAGACATCATAGATTTCACCATATCTAATATAGTATGGTTACGATGTTCGGACACACCATTACGCTGTGGTGTTCCAGGTGGCGTGAGTTGCGAAACTATTCCGCATTATTTCAAATGAAGACCAAACTCGTAACTCAAATATTCTCATGCATGATCAGATCATAGAAACTTTATTTTCTTGTTACGATGATTTTCCACTTCACTCTGAAATTATTTGAACTTTTCAAATGTTTCAGATTTATGTTTCATCAAGAAGATATACCCATATCTTACTCAAATCATCTGTGAAGGTCAGAAAATAACGATACCTATTGCGAGCCTCAACACTCATCGGACTGCATACTTCAGTGTGTATTATTTCCAACAAGTCTGTTGCTTGCTCCATTGTTCCGGAGAACGGAGTCTTAGTCATCTTGCCCATGAGGCATGGTTCACAAGCATCAACCGATTCATAATCAAGTGATTCCAAAAGCCCATCAGCATGGATTTTCTTCATGCGCTTTACACCAATATGACCTAAATGGCAGTGCAACAAATAAGTTGCACTACCATTATTAACTTTGCATCTTTTGGCTTCAATATTATGAATATGTATATCACTATGATCAAGATTCAATAAACCATTCACCTTGGGTGTATGACCATTAAAGGTTTTATTCATGCAGACAGAACAACAATTATTCTCTGACTTTAAATGAATAACTGTATTGCAATAAACATGATCAAATCATATTCATGCTTAACGCAAACACCAAATAACATTTATTTAGGTTCAACACTAATCCTGAAAGTATAGGGAGTGTGTGATGATGATCATATCAATCTTGGAACCACTTCCAACACACATCGTCACTTCACCCTTAACTAGTCTATGTTCATTCTGCAACTCCCGCTTCGAGTTACTAATCTTAGCAACTAAACTAGTATCAAATACTGAGGGGTTGTTATAAACACTTGTAAAGTACACATCAATCACATGTATATCAAATATACCTTTGTTCACTTTTCCATCCTTCTTATCCACCAAATACTTGGGGCAGCTCTGCTTCCAGTGACCAGTCCCTTTCCAGTAGAAGCACTTAGTCTCAGGCTTAGGTCTAGACTTGGGCTTCTTCACTTGACCAGCAACTTGCTTGCCGTTATTCTTGAAGTTCTCCTTCTTCCCTTTGTCCTTTTTCTTGAAACTAGTGGTCTTGTCAACCATCAACACTTGATGCTTTTCTTGATTTCTACCTTCGTCGATTTCTGCATCACGAAGAGCTTGGGAATCGTTTCCGTTATCCCTTGCATATTATAGTTCATCACCAAGTTCTAGTAACTTGGTGATAGTGACTACAGAACTTTGTCAATTACTATCTTATCTGGAAGATTAACTCCCACATGATTCAAGAAATTGCAGTACCCAGATAATCTGAGCACATGCTCACTGGTTGAGCTATTTTCCTCCATCTTTGTAGGCAAAGTACTGTCATAGGTCTCCTACCTCTCGACATGGGCATGAGTATGAAATACTAATTTCAACTCTTGGAACATCTTATATGCTACGTGGCGTTCAAAAATTTTTTGAAGTCCCGGTTCTAAGCCGTAAAGCATGGCGCACTAAACTATGAAGTAGTCATCATACCGAGCTTTGCCAAACGTTCATAACGTCTGCATATGCTCCTGCAATAGGTCTGTCACCTAGCGGTGTGATGTCTACTACACAACCTTCTTCTTGTAGACGTTGTTGGTCCTGCAAGTGCACTGGTTTGTAGGACAGTAGCAAATTTCCCTCAAGTGGATGGCCTAAGGTTTATCAATCCGTAGGAGGCGTAGGATGAAGATGGTCTCTCTCAAGCAACCCCGCAACCAAATAACAAAGAGTCTCTTGTGTCCCCAACACACCCAATACAATGGTAAATTGTATAGGTGCACTAGTTCGGCGAAGAGATGGTGATACAAGTGCAATATGGATAGTAGATAATAGTATTTGTAATCTGAAATTATAAAAACAGCAAGGTAGCAAGTGATAAAAGTGAGCGTAAACGGTATTGCAATGATGGTAAACAAGGCCTAGGGTTCATACTTTCGCTAGTGTAAGTTTCCTCAACAATACTAACATAATTGGATCACATAACTATCCCTCGACATGCAACAAAGAGTCACTCCAAAGTCACTAATAGCGGAGAACGAACGAAGAGATTATGGTAGGGTACGAAACCACCTCAAAGTTATTCTTTCCAATCAATCTGTTGGGCTATTCCTATAAGTGTCACAAACAGCCCTAAAGTTTGTACTAGAATAACACCTTAAGATACAAATCAACCAAAACCATAATGTCACCTAGATACTCCAATGTCACCTCAAGTATCCGTGGGCATGATTATATGATATGCATCACACAATCTCAGATTCATCTATTCAACCAACACAAAGGACCTCAAAGAGTGCCCCAAAGTTTCTACCGGAGAATCACGACGAAAACGTGTGCCAACCCCTATGCATAGGTTCCCAATGTCACGAAACCCGCAAGTTGATCACCTTAACATACATCAAGTGGCACGTGGTATCCCATTGTCACCACAGATATCCATGGCAAGACATACATCAAGTGTTCTCAAGTCTTTAAAGACTCAATCCGATAAGATTACTTCAAAGGGGAAACTCGGTTCATTACAAGAGAGAAGAGGGGGAGGAGAAACATAAGATCCAACTATAATAGTAAAGCTCGCGATACATCAAGATTGTACCATCTCAAGAACACGAGAGAGAGAGAGAGATCAAACACATAGCTATTGGTACATACCCTCAGCCCCGAGGGAGAACTACTCCCTCCTCGTCATGGAGAGCGCCGGGATGATTAAGATGGCCACCGGTGAGGGTTCCCCCCTCCGGCAAGGTGCCGGAACAGGGTCCCGATTGGTTTTTGGTGGCAACGGAGGCTTCTGGCGGCGGAACCCCCGATCTATTGTGTTCTGGATGTTTTAGGTCACGTGGGTATATATGGGTGCAGGGAGGACGTCGGAGGAGCCGCGGGGGTCCCACGAGACTGGGGCGCGCCCTAGGGGGGGGGGCGCCCCCCACCCTCGTGAGCACCTCGTGTCTCCCCTGACATGGGGTCCAAGTCCATCAAGTGTGTTTCCTTCCAAAAATAACTTCTCCAGTTGATTTCGTTCCGTTTCGACTTCGTCTAATATTCCTTTTCTTTGAAACACTGAAATAGGCATAAAACAGCAAATCTGGGCTGGGCCTCCGGTTAATAGGTTAGTCCCAAAAGTAATATAAAAGTGGATAATAAAGCCCAATATTGCCCAAAACAGTAGATAACATAGCATGGAGTAATCAAAAATTATAGATACGTTGGAGACATATCAAGCATCCCCAAGCTTAATTCCTGCTCGTCCTCGAGTAGGTAAATGATAAAAAGATAATTTTTGATGTGGAATGCTAGTTGGCATAATTTCAATGTAATTCTTCTTAATTGTGGCACGAATATTCAGATCCATAAGATTCAAGACAAAAGTTAAATATTGACATAGAAACAATAATACTTCAAGCATATTAACTAAGCAATTATGTCTTCTCAAAATAACATGGCCAAAGAAAGCTATCCCTACAAAATCATATAGTCTGGCTATGCTCCATCTTCACCACACAAAATATTTAAATCATGCACAACCCCGATGACAAGCCAAGCAATTATTTCATACTTTTTTTGTTCTCAAAATTTTTTAATCTTCACGCAATACATGAGCGTGAGCCATGGACATATCACTATAGGTGGAATAGAATGGTGGTTGTGGAGAAGACAAAAAGGGAGAAGATAGTCTCACATCGACTAGGCGTATCAACGGGCTATGGAGATGCCCATCAATAGATATCAATGTGAGTGAGTAGGGATTGCCATGCAACGGATGCACTAGAGCTATAAGTGTATGAAAGCTCAACAAAAGAAACTAGTGGGTGTGCATCCAACTCGCTTGCTCATGAAGACCTAGGGCATTTTGAGGAAGCCCATCATTGGAATATACAAGCCAAGTTCTATAATGAAAGATTCCCACTAGTATATGAAAGTGACAACATAGGAGACTCTCTATCATGAAGATCATGGTGCTACTTTGAAGCACAAGTGTGGAAAAGGATAGTAGCATTATCCCTTTTATTTATTTTTTAATTTTTTATTTGGCCTTTCTTTTTCTTTTTTTATTTGGCCTTTCCTTTTTTATTTGGCCTCTCCTTTTTTTATTTGGCCTTTCTCTTTTTTTGGGGACAATGCTCTATTGAATGATGATCATCACACTTCTATTTATTTACAACTCGATGATACAACTCGGTACTAGAACAAACATGACTCTATATGAATGCCTCTGGCGGTGTACCAGGATGTGCAATGATGCATGAGTGACATGTATGAAAGAATTATGAACGGTGGCTTTGCCACAAATACTATGTCAACTACATGATCATGCTAGCAATATGACAATGATGAAGCGTGTCATAATAAATGGAACGCAAACGTGTACGATCAAGATCATGGACTCACGGGAAGATATCACAACACAACTCTACAAATAAAATAAGTCATACAAGCATCATATTACAAGCCAGGGGCCTCGAGGGCTCGAATACAAGAGCTCGATCATAGACGAGTCAGCGGAAGCAACAATATCTGAGTACAGACATAAGTTAAACAAGTTTGCCTTAAGAAGGCTAGCACAAACTGGGATACAGATCGAAAGAGGTGCAGGCCTCCTGTCTGGGATCCTCCTAACTACTCCTGGTCGTCGTCAGCGGGCAGCACGTAGTAGTAGGCACCTCCGGTGTAGTAGGAGTCGTCGTCGATGGTGGCGTCTGGCTCCTGGGCTCCAACATCTGGTTGCGACAACCAGGTAGAAGGGATAGGGGAAAAGAGGGATAAAGCAACCGTGAGTACTCATCCAAAGTACTCGCAAGCAAGGAGCTACACTACATATGCAGGGGTAAATGTGAAAAGGGCCATATCGGTGGACTGAACTGCAGAAAGCCAGAATAAGAGGGGGGGATAGCTAGTCCTTTCGAAGACTACGCTTCTAGCAGCCTCCGTCTTGCATCATGAAGAAGAGAGTAAACTGAAGTCCTCCAAGTAACATCGCATAGCATAACCCTAACCGATGATCCTCCCCTCGTCGCCCTGTGAGAGAGCGACCACCGGTTGTATCTGGCACTTGGAAGGGTGTGTTTTATTAAGTATCCGGTTCTAGTTGTCATAAGGTCAAGGTACAACTCCAAGTCGTCCTGTTACCGAAGATCACGGCTATTCAAATAGATTAACTTCCCTGCAGGGGTGCACCACATACCCCAACACGCTTGATCCCATTTGGCCGGACACACTTTCCTGGGTCATGCCCGGCCTCGGAAGATCAACACGTCGCAGCCCCACCTAGACCAACAGAGAGGTCAGCACGCCGGTCTAAACCTAAGCGCCCAGGGGTCTGGGCCCATCGCCCTTAGCACACCTGCACGTTGCGTGGGCGGCCGGAAGCAGACCTAGCCTAGTGGCGTTCCAGTCCAATCCGGCGCGCGCCGCTCCGTTGCTGACATCACGAAGGCTTCGGCTGATACCACGACGCCGGGATACCCATAACTACTCCCACGTAGATGGTTAGTGCGTATAGACCAAATGGCCAGACTCAGATCAAATACCCAGATCTCGTTAAACATGTTAAGTATCCGCGAACGCCGACCAGGGCCAGGCCCACCTCTCTCCTAGGTGGTCTGAACCTGCCCTGTCGCTCCGCCTCAATGTAACCGTCGGGGGCCGTCGGGAACCCAGGCCCACCTCTACCGGGATGGAGCCACCTGCCCCTTCAGCCCCCATCTCCGAACAGTATCACAGGTAATGTAACTGTGTAAAGTAAATCGTATATGCCCGTGATCACCTCCCGAAGTGATCACGGCCCAGTAGTATAGCATGGCAGACGGACAAGAGTGTAGGGCCACTGATGGAACACTAGCATCCTATACTAAGCAGTAGGATAGCAGGTAATGGTAACAACAGTAATAGCCAGGACAGGCTATGCATCATGATAGGAATAACGGAAAGCAGTAACATGCTACACTACTCTAATGCAAGCAGTATAGAGAAGAATAGGCGATATCTGGTGATCAAAGGGGGGGCTTGCCTGGTCGCTCTGGCAAGAGAGAGGGGTTGTCAACACCGTAGTCATACTGGGTAGCAGCAGCGTCGGTCTCGGTGTCTGGCGAGAGAAGAGGGGGAAGAAACAATAAATATAATGCAAACAGATGCATAATGATGCATGACATGACAAAATGTGACGCTAGGTGTGCCCTAACGCGGTACGAGGTGGTACCGGTGAAGGGGGAAAACATCCGGAAAGTATTCCCGGTGTTTCGCGTTTTCAGACAGATGAACCAAAGGGGGAAAGTTGCGTGTTCGCTATGCTAGGGATGCGTGGCGGGCGAACGGGCTGCGTATCCGGATTCGTCTCGTCGTTCTGAGCAACTTTCATGTTGAAAATAATTTAATCCGAGTTACGGATTAAAAGGTATGATTTTCTAAAGATTTTACTAATTTCTGGGATTTAATTAATTATTTAATTTAATTCAAAATTTGGATTTATGACATCAGCATGATGTCATGCTGATGTCACCAGTGGTTGACTGGGTCAACTGATGCGTGGGTCCAGTGGGACCCACCTGTCATACTTTGTTATTTTAAGTAGGGTTTAGTTATCTGCTTAGGCTAATCTAATCAGGATTAATTAGTTTAGTTAATTAATTAGGTTAATTAAGCAAGATTAATTAAATTAATTAATCCTTTAATTAATTAATTAATTTAATAATTTTATTTATTATTTATTTTTAACTCCTTTTCCTTTTTTTCTTCTCAGGGTGGGCCCCGTTCGGTCAGTGGCCTAGGGCCATAGCGGGCGTGCGGTTGCCCGCGATGCAGTTACGGGCGCCCCGTGCGGGGTCGAGCCCGTCCGGGGGGGGGGGGGCGAGGCAACCAGGGCACGGCGGGGTGTCGCCGGCGAGCGGTGGGGTGCCGGGGTTGGCCGCCGGCGCGGCGATGGCCTGCGGGGCCAGAGGCGGAGGCGGGGCACGGGACGAGCAGAGGCGGCGCGGTTCAGGTGACGGCGCGGGCGACGGAGCAAGGCCGCGGTCGGGGAGGACGGCGGAGCGCGTCAAGTGGGGTGGCCGGAGCGGAGCGGGCACGGTCTCGGGCGAAGGCCTCGGCAGCGAGCGAGGGACGCGGGGGGGAAAGGGGTCGGCAGTGAGCGGTGTGGAGGCGGCGGCGGGGCCGTGCGGGCAGGCGCGGCGCGGCGCATGAGCGAGTGCGTGCACGCGCACGGAGGCGGGTGCGGGCACACACGATGACACGCCGGGGGCGCCGGGGCCGCAGTGAGCGCGGTCGGCGCCCATAAGTGGTGGTGGTCCGGCGCAGTGACGGACAGAGGAAGAGAGAAGGGGAGGAGCTCATGGCAAGGCCGGTCGGCGCGTGTGCGTGCATACGGGGATAGGGGAGAGGAGAGGCCCGGGGCCTCACCGGCGATCGTGGGGTCAAGGGCAGTGGGCTTGGGGAGGAGTTGAGGCCACGACGGAGAGGACGGCGGGGCAGCTCCGGCGAGGTGGCGGTTCGGGCGGGGAGGCGTGGTCGAGGCGGCGTCGGGCGTCGAGGGCACGGTCGCGGGCATCGCAGCGAGGGGCGCCGACGAGGGAGAGGGGACGGGGCGCGAGGACGAGGGCGGGGGCCAGCGACCGAGCCACCGGCAACGAGGGCGGCAGGATGGTGAGCGGCACCGGGATCGATCCGGGCGTCGTCATGGTCGGGGCCCCTCCCCGATCCAGATGGGATCGAGAGGGAGGCGTGGGGAGTGGGGGGGAGTGGGGAGTGGGATCGGGCTAGGGTTTCGGTGAGGGGGATAAGGGGAGTGGGGTGGGCCGGCGTCTGTGGGCCGGTCGACTGGGCTAAAGCCTAGTTGGGCCAGGGGCTTTTCTTTGTTTTTCTTTTGCTTTCTGTTTTTATATTTCTTTTCTGTTTTAGCTAATTGTTTGGGCACCAAATAAGTCTTGTAAAATATGAGAGTTGGCCCACAATTCACAACACAATCTATCCTACCACCAAAAACTAGTTTGGGGTAATTATCATTTCATATTTATTTTTTTATTAATAAAAAGGTTAGTAAATAATGTTTTCAGCCACTGTTTGAGGTTGTTTAAGTCACTTATCAAATTTCAATAATGTTGTTTACAATTTTATCATAGCCTCTGATTTATCTACTATTTATTGAACATTTTAGTTTTATTATTTGAAAAACTTTTATTGTTTGCTTGATTTTGAATTTGAATCGGTTTCGAACTAACGCGAGATTACTAACAGTAATCAAAGTGACGTGGCATCGTTAACGTGGGATTACTGTAGCCTAATTATCCGGGCGTCACAATTCTCCTCCACTACAAGAAATCTCGTCCCGAGATTTAGGAGCGGGAGTAAGGGGAAAGGGGTTTGGTTACGAAATTCTAACGGGTCTTCTCAGTGTTGGTTGCTCTTCTCGAAGAGGTCAATCCATTACATTGAAGTCTTCATTTGTCTGCTTCAGGTTATCATTGTGATGTCGTTCTTTTCTCGGGAACTCCAACGTACTTACGAATAGGTAAGGGGCAGCTCGGCTACGACAGAATGCTTATGAGGGAAACAATCTGGGGGTTAACCCATGAATGAGCATAAGATTATCTCTCGAGTTGAACATATCGAATACATCAAGAGTAAGGTACGAAGGTACAATAAGAGGTTCCAAGTGGATAGATAGTTGCTCGAAGTCTGAACCAGAGTGAGAAAGGGTTTCAGAGCAGCGAGAGTAAGTATTGCGTCTGATACCAGAATAGAGCATTAGGAAGGTGGCCCGTGAATTAAGTACGAAGCCAAGCGCGAGGAATAACTTCGACAACAGGGTGTATAGGAGAGTCAGGTTTCGATCCTGTGGAACTGTGGGTTATGGGCCCACCATGTGGGTTAAAAGTTGGAAGGGTGGAGACGTCTTGGGTGATCATGCAAGCAAGGCAAGTCAGAGGCTAGCCTGTCGATTATGTCGGCAACAACGATGGTACCAAGGGCGAGGGACGAAGAGAACCATTTTCCTGCTCGTCGAACGAGGCGGACCAATAGGCAAGGTTCTCGTCCATCGGTGGCTACCAGAATGTCATCAACAATAGTAACAGGGTCTTATTGACAGAGTCGTACAACCGAGGTGTTTATATAAGCAGCGAATCATTACTTCTTAGATCATATAAATCACAAGAAAGGTTAACCCAAACAATGGAAAGGAAAATATGATTATCAAGTTTAAACAGAACAAGGGAAAGGAAAATGTGTTTAAACACATATTTCAGGGGTATATCCTTCCCAAGGACAAGCAGAGCACGATATCCATGACAGGATATTATGTCGAAAACTCTTGAGGTAAGGGGAGAGAATATCATGACATTACCCATACAACGGTGTTTGGATAATTTAGTAAGAAACATTTAGCATTGGCTTCAAATGTTCTTGTTGAAATTCGGAGTACCACAGACATGCTTCGAGATAGCATTGACATGGTCTTCAATCAAAGGCCAGACTTTGGATACAAAGGATCCATCGGAAACAACTTATAGAATAAGTCTTACAATTTCCTCATGGAAGAATGGATAACCTTGCTGAAAAGAAATATATAACAATAGGGCCTACGGCCAGGTGGGCTAGGTATGATACCACCTCACCGGGTCATATAAAGACCAACATTATAACTTTTGGAAATATGTTCCAACCACCATATCTGGCCGAGATTCAGAATTGATTGGTGTCAGGATACCTCAGACTCGGGATGCCTGAGAAGAAAAGGTGCAACACAATTTGACGAGATGACATTGTGAGATTCTCAGAAATGATCTATGTAAGTGAGCTCTGAAACAAGAGTTCACCAGTAAACCAAGGAGAGGACGAGGAGGTGGCTGATAGGCTCAGCAACAAATCATCGAGATTTCCAAAGGATTGATTTCCACAATTATGTGAACAAGGAAATATCATTTGTCGGATCAAATGTCATAATGATGTATGCTCGAGGGAAACATACACAACTGAACAATGATAGAAGGGTGCACCCAGGAATCTGGACTAGGTAGCACGATCAATGTTTGAATGATGATTCAATAATCAGTAGACTTAGAATGAAACTGTAGACCAATAACTTCAAAGCAATAGGGTTGCTAGGAGTTTAGAATTTACACATCATAGACCATTTGTCGGTATTCCGGTTAGAAACAACACAGAGACCAAGAAATGATCGCAAAAGGCGAGAGATATTACTATATCAAGAATTCTCAAGAGGTGGTAAAATTACCACGAATTTCTTGACATAAAAGGTGGTAACATTCCAAGGTAAAGAAGAACAAATGCTGGATAGCAAGGATCTCAAGGTATAACACAAAACACGAACAAGTTTGTGTTGAACGGAAGGCAATAAAGTGGTCGATGGTAACACAAATCATCGAGGGTAAGGATGGCATTACTTCATCATGAACTCAATTGATATCTTGGAAGAGCTCGGAATGCTGATGATGATCACAACACATTTGTCGAGAGATTTCATGAAGATGTAATCAATCGGTGATGGCATCTAGTCAAACAAATGATGAAGCTAAAGGTTATTGGAACCATGGGTACGACACAAACTTGAAATCAAGTTTGTTGTTTGAGGTGAAGCGATAAGACAAGGAAGATCGGCATAAGCTTAGCCCATCGTCGAAATTGTGCTCCAGAAAGAAGGACCAGGTAGCACAGTTAAAATTTGGCACGATAATGATATAGCCGAGTAGGCTCGGAATGACGTGATCGAGTTCAGACTCGTAAGTAATGAAGGTTACCAAGAGTTGTTGAATCGTAGTGCGGACTCAATTCAGTTGTCGGTGTCCTTGAGGGGTTCTAACAACTGAGAACCCGTTGGAAAAATGGAATTGGCAAGAATATTAGTTGATGCAGAACTCATAAGAAGTTCTGTATTCCATGGTATCCTCGAGATACCAGGGGGTAATACTCGACGACAGATCAAAGTAGAGGTTGGACTGGGGTATTGCTCTGCAGAAGACAAGTGCTTAAACTTGCACGAGAAACGGTACCTAAAAGAGAACATGGTCGAAACCACGATTGCAAAAAGGCCAGATCCCAGATATAATATGAACTTATACCAAGGGAGTAATTAATTTAAGAGAAGCTTTAATGATAAGATCTACATCGTGTCCATGGGCATGAACACAAAGTTCAAGGTCGACTCCCACTTCTTCAATGCATAACCTTACATTTACCTCCCCTTTTTCGAAGTTGTAGTGTTGAGAAGTTATCTGACGAAGCATCAGCAGGGTTTAACCCGCATAACTTTCGAGGTCACACAAATTAAGGAATGCATAGGTTCAACCCGTCAGGGTATCGTGGAAACATATACCACAAGCTTTGAGAGTAAATATTACCAGCTCGAAAGCAGAGCATGGTTGGCAAAAGGAGAGGATACAATTTACCAAAGGCATTATGTATCGGAGAAAGAACTCACAAGTTGATTAATTATGAAGGACATTGTCGGATAATAATCCAACAGTGGATATGGTGATCCACAATGGAGTTGATGTGAGTATCAATACCCAATCAGAGGAAGAAAGAATGCAAATGCATCGTTTTATAGAACATCTGAATAATTCAACGTTTAAATAACGAAGGAATTATGATTTTCGAATCAAGGGATCAGGAGCAAACGCTCTGATCAAGTACGGACAAGTTGAATAGACTTAGGGGTACAATCGATGGCAATTTGATTGCCGAGGACCAGCTCGCGTTTTAAATAACATCTGAGCTGGAAGGATGAATTCTATGATCTGAGTGAGGATTGCGAGCATTCGCAACATATTGAGTCAATGGACTCAAAATGATATTGACAAAGGTTGCCAATAAGATTACTATACTTAATTATGGGATTAACCATAATGCAAGCAAGCAAGAATTTCAGGAGCAATAGGTTGCTCAGGATTTTCGGAAGACCGAATGGTATTTCGAATAATTTTGTGAACTGCATGAATATCTGGGGATGAGCGGATACTCGATGAGTGCGAGAATTATCCGTAGGGGTATTCAGGTGACAAAGAACAGCAAGGCAGTAAGCTCAAAGGATTCTCGAAAATACGACAAGTATTTCGGGGTATCTTGTAATAACAAGACCAACTAGGGATGTATGCAAGCATAACAACTGCAAGTATTTATCCATAAGGGTTGACGGTGGAAGGGGAATTGTAAATGCGATGAACACAAGTTCTCGGGTTAACAGCGGTGAGTATCTTCAGGGTCTTCACGTGCAGCAGACGATCATCAGTAATAAGGGGCTCTCCGGGTGAAAGTGATAACGAGATCCTAATGTTAGATTTAGCAAAATTCATTTAACCCGAATAGAAGAGAGTTCAGAGTCCCGGAGTAAGGATCGAGGAGTAAAAGATCCTAATACCACCCAGATAGTGACGTGGGCCCGTAAGCCGCACAGCCATGTTAGTAAAAGTTTTTCAATGACTAGACTCGACTTCGACCAAGGAGTTGGAAAGGGGGATTCCTACAGGCAGTCGGCTCTGATACCAACTTGTGACGCCCCCGATTTAATCGTACACTAATCATACACGCAAACGTGTACGATCAAGATCATGGACTCACGGGAAGATATCACAACACAACTCTACAAATAAAATAAGTCATACAAGCATCATATTACAAGCCAGGGGCCTCGAGGGCTCGAATACAAGAGCTCGATCATAGACGAGTCAGCGGAAGCAACAATATCTGAGTACAGACATAAGTTAAACAAGTTTGCCTTAAGAAGGCTAGCACAAACTGGGATACAGATCGAAAGAGGTGCAGGCCTCCTGTCTGGGATCCTCCTAACTACTCCTGGTCGTCGTCAGCGGGCAGCACGTAGTAGTAGGCACCTCCGGTGTAGTAGGAGTCGTCGTCGATGGTGGCGTCTGGCTCCTGGGCTCCAACATCTGGTTGCGACAACCAGGTAGAAGGGATAGGGGAAAAGAGGGAGAAAGCAACCGTGAGTACTCATCCAAAGTACTCGCAAGCAAGGAGCTACACTACATATGCAGGGGTAAATGTGAAAAGGGCCATATCGGTGGACTGAACTGCAGAAAGCCAGAATAAGAGGGGGGGATAGCTAGTCCTTTCGAAGACTACGCTTCTAGCAGCCTCCGTCTTGCATCATGAAGAAGAGAGTAAACTGAAGTCCTCCAAGTAACATCGCATAGCATAACCCTAACCGATGATCCTCCCCTCGTCGCCCTGTGAGAGAGCGACACCGGTTGTATCTGGCACTTGGAAGGGTGTGTTTTATTAAGTATCCGGTTCTAGTTGTCATAAGGTCAAGGTACAACTCCAAGTCGTCCTGTTACCGAAGATCACGGCTATTCGAATAGATTAACTTCCCTGCAGGGGTGCACCACATAACCCAACACGCTTGATCCCATTTGGCCGGACACACTTTTCTAGGTCATGCCCAGCCTCGGAAGATCAACACGTCGCAGCCCTACCTAGACCAACAGAGAGGTCAGCACACCGGTCTAAACCTAAGAGCCCAAGGGTCTGGGCCCATCGCCCTTAGCACACCTGCACGTTGCGTGGGCGGCCGGAAGCAGACCTAGCCTAGTAGGCTTTCCAGTCCAAACCAGCGTGCGCCGCTCCGTTGCTGACATCACGAAGGCTTCGGCTGATACCACGACGTCGAGCGCCCATAACTGTCCCCACGTAGATGGTTAGTGCGTATAGGCCAGTAGCCAGACTCAGATCAAATACCAAGATCTCGTTAAATGTTAAGTATCCGCGAACGCCGACCAGGGCCAGGCCCACCTCTCTCCTAGGTGGTCTCAACCTGCCCTGTCGCTCCGCCTCAAAGTAACAGTCGGGGGCCGTCGGGAACCCAGGCCCACCTCTACCGGGATGGAGCCACCTGCCCCTTCAGCCCCCATCTCCGAACAGTATCACAGGTAATGTAACTGTGTAAAGTAAATCGTATATGCCCGTGATCACCTCCCGAAGTGATCACGGCCCAGTAGTATAGCATGGCAGACGGACAAGAGTGTAGGGCCACTGATGGAACACTAGCATCCTATACTAAGCAGTAGGATAGCAGGTAATGGTAACAACAGTAGTAGCAAGGACAGGCTATGCATCAGGATAGGAATAACGGAAAGCAGTAACATGCTACACTACTCTAATGCAAGCAGTATAGAGAAGAATAGGCGATATCTGGTGATCAAAGGGGGGGCTTGCCTGGTCGCTCTGGCAAGAGAGAGGGGTTGTCAACACCGTAGTCATACTGGGTAGCAGCAGCGTCGGTCTCGGTGTCTGGCGAGAGAAGAGGGGGAAGAAACAATAAATATAATGCAAACAGATGCATAATGATGCATGACATGACAAAATGTGACGCTAGGTGTGCCCTAACGCGGTACGAGGTGGTACCGGTGAAGGGGGAAAACATCCGGAAAGTATTCCCGGTGTTTCGCGTTTTCAGACAGATGAACCAAAGGGGGAAAGTTGCGTGTTCGCTATGCTAGGGATGCGTGGCGGGCGAACGGGCTGCGTATCCGGATTCGTCTCGTCGTTCTGAGCAACTTTCATGTTGAAAATAATTTAATCCGAGTTACGGATTAAAAGGTATGATTTTCTAAAGATTTTACTAATTTCTGGGATTTAATTAATTATTTAATTTAATTCAAAATTTGGATTTATGACATCAGCATGATGTCATGCTGACGTCACCAGTGGTCGACTGGGTCAACTGATGCGTGGGTCCAGTGGGACCCACCTGTCATACTTTGTTATTTTAAGTAGGGTTTAGTTATCTGCTTAGGCTAATCTAATCAGGATTAATTAGTTTAGTTAATTAATTAGGTTAATTAAGCAAGATTAATTAAATTAATTAATCCTTTAATTAATTAATTAATTTAATAATTTTATTTATTATTTATTTTTAACTCCTTTTCCTTTTTTTTTGTTCTCAGGGTGGGCCCCGTTCGGTCAGTGGCCTAGGGCCATAGCGGGCGTGCGGTTGCCCGCGATGCGGTTACGGGCGCCCCGTGCGGGGTCGAGCCCGTCCGGGGGGGCGAGGCAACCAGGGCACGGCGGGGTGTCGCCGGCGAGCGGTGGGGTGCCGGGGTTGGCCGCCGGCGCGGCGATGGCCTGCGGGGCCAGAGGCGGAGGCGGGGCACGGGACGAGCAGAGGCGGCGCGGTTCAGGTGACGGCGCGGGCGACGGAGCAAGGCCGCGGTCGGGGAGGACGGCGGAGCGCGTCAAGTGGGGTGGCCGGAGCGGAGCGGGCACGGTCTCGAGCGAAGGCCTCGGCAGCGAGCGAGGGACGCGGGGGGGGGGGGGAAGGGGTCGGCAGTGAGCGGTGTGGAGGCGGCGGCGGGGCCGTGCGGGCAGGCGCGGCGCGGCGCATGAGCGAGTGCGTGCACGCGCACGGAGGCGGGTGCGGGCACACACGATGACACGCCGGGGGCGCCGGGGCCGCAGTGAGCGCGGTCGGCGCCCATAAGTGGTGGTGGTCCGGCGCAGTGACGGACAGAGGAAGAGAGAAGGGGAGGAGCTCATGGCAAGGCCGGTCGGCGCGTGTGCGTGCATACGGGGATAGGGGAGAGGAGAGGCCCGGGGCCTCATCGGCGATCGTGGGGTCAAGGGCAGTGAGCTTGGGGAGGAGTTGAGGCCGCGACGGAGAGGACGGCGGAGCAGCTCCGGTGAGGTGGCGGTTCGGGCGGGGAGGTGTGGTCGAGGCGGCGTCGGGCGTCGAGGGCACGGTCGCGGCCGTCGCAGCGAGGGGCGCCGTCGAGGGAGAGGGGACGGGGCGCGAGGACGAGGGCGGGGGCCAGCGACCGAGCCACCGGCGACGAGGGCGGCAGGATGGTGAGCGGCACCGGGATCGATCCGGGCGTCGTCATGGTCGGGGCCCCTCCCCGATCCAGATGGGATCGAGAGGGAGGCGTGGGGAGTGGGGGGGGAGTGGGGAGTGGGATCGGGCTAGGGTTTCGGTGAGGGGGATAAGGGGAGTGGGGTGGGCCGGCGTCTGTGGGCCGGTCGACTGGGCTAAAGCCCAGTTGGGCCAGGGGCTTTTCTTTGTTTTTCTTTTGCTTTCTGTTTTTATATTTCTTTTCTGTTTTAGCTAATTGTTTGGGCACCAAATAAGTCTTGTAAAATATGAGAGTTGGCCCACAATTCACAACACAATATATCCTACAACCAAAAACTAGTTTGGGGTAATTATCATTTCATATTTATTTTTTTATTAATAAAAAGGTTAGTAAATAATGTTTTCAGCCACTGTTTGAGGTTGTTTAAGTCACTTATCAAATTTCAATAATGTTGTTTACAATTTTATCATAGCCTCTGATTTATCTACTATTTATTGAACATTTTAGTTTTATTATTTGAAAAACTTTTATTGTTTGCTTGATTTTGAATTTGAATCGGTTTCGAACTAACGCGAGATTACTAACAGTAATCAAAGTGACGTGGCATCGTTAACGTGGGATTACTGTAGCCTAATTATCCGGGCGTCACAGGAGAGTTGCATGGAAATATATCTCGGAATGGCTATGGAAATGCCATAATAGGTAGGTATGGTGGCTGTTTTGAGGAAGGTATATGGTGGGTTTATGGTACCGGCAAAAGTTGCGCGGTATTAGAGAGGCTAGCAATGGTGGAAGGGTGAGAGTGCGTATAATCCATGGACTCAACATTAGTCATAAAGAACTCATGTACTTATTGCAAAAATCTATTAGTTATCGAAACAAAGTACTACGCGCATGCTCCTAGGGGGATAGATTGGTAGGAAAAGACCATCGCTCATCCCCGACCGCCACTCATAAGGAAGACAATCAATTAATAAATCATGCTCCGACTTCATCACATAACGGTTCACCATACGTGCATGCTACGGGAATCACAAACTTCAACACAAGTATTTCTCAAATTCATAACCACTCAACTAGCATGACTCTAATATCACCATCCTCATATCTCAAAACAATTATCAAGTATCAAACTTCTCATAGTATTCAACACACTCATTAGAGAATTTTATTATTCTTGAATACCTAGCATATAAGGATTTTATGCAAATTACCATGCTATTTAAGACTCTCAAAATAATATAAGTGGAGCATGAGAGTTCATCTATTTCTATAAAATAAAACTACCACCATGCTCTAAAAGATATAAGTGAAGCACTAGAGCAAATGACAAACTACTCAGAAAGATATAAGTGAAGATCAATGAGTAGTTAAATAATTATTTGGCTATGTGAAGACTCTCTAACATTTAATAATTTCAGATCTTGGTACTCTATTCAAACAGCAAGCAAAGCAAAATAAAATGACATTCTAAGAATAGCAAACATCATGTGAAGAAGCAAAAACTTAGGATCAACCGATACTAACTGATAGTTGTTGAAGAAGAAAGGTGGGATGCCAACCGGGGCATCCCCAAGCTTAGATGCTTGAGACTTCTTGAAATATTATCTTGGGGTGCCTTGGGAATCCCCAAGCTTGAGCTTTTGTGTCTGCTTAATTCCTCTCATATCACGTTCTCCCTAAATCTCAAAAGCTTCATCCACACAAAACTCAACAAGGACTCGTGAGATAGGTTAGCATAAACCATTGCAAAAACCTTATCATACTCTACTGTATCAAATCACTAAAAATATTATTCAACATTGCATACTAGATGCCTCTTCATATTTAATTGTCCTATCCTCAAATAGAATCGTTAAAGAAGCAAACGTATGCAAACAATGCTAACATAACAGCAATCTGCCTAAACAGGATAGTCTGTAAAGAATGCTGCAACATCCATACTTCCCTAACTACAAAAATTATGAAAGAAAATTCCCACTGTAGTAAATTTACCAGAGCTTAATATGCAAAAGGTTTCAACATTTTATAACATTCTGAATTTTCTAGGGAATTATTGCAACAGCGGTAAACTTTATGTTTTCAAACAGCAACATGTATACTTGTAACATAGGCATAGTAAAGGCTATCAATTCCACTTTTATTGAAATAAAATATGAAAAACATTGTTATAAATAACAGAAAGCAAATCCTAACAAAATAAATTGACGCTCCAAGCAAAACACATATCATGTGGTGAATAAAAATATAGCTCCAAGTAAAGTTACCGATGAACGAAGACGAAAGAGGGGATGCCTTCCGGGACATCCCCAAGCTTAGGCTCTTGGTTGTCCTTGAATATTACCTTGGGGTTCCATGGGAATCCCCAAGCTTAAGCTCTTTCCACTCCTTATTCCATAGTCCATTGAATCCTTACCCAAAACTTGAAAACTTCACAACACAAAACTTAACAGAAAACTCGTAAGCTCCATTAGTATAAGAAAATAAATCACCACTTCAAGGTACTGTAATGAACTCATTATTTATTTATATTGGTGTTAAACCTACTGTATTCCAACTTCTCTATGGTTTATAAACTATTTTACTAGCCATAGATTCATCAAAATAAGTAAACAACACATGAAAAACAGAATCTGTCAAAAACAGAGCAGTCTGTAGTAATCTGGACCAAACGTATACTTATGGAACTCATAAAATTCTCAAATAAATTGCTTGACCTGATGAATTTATCTGTTAATAATTTGTAAAAAATAATTAACTAAATAGCACTCTCCAAATAAAAATGGCAGCAATTCTCGTGAGCGCTAAAGTTTCTGTTTTTTGACAGCATGATCAACAAGACTTTCCGCAAGTCTTCCCAGAGGTTCTACTTGGCACAAACACTAACTAAAAGCATAAAACCACATCTAAACAGAGGCTAGATGAATTATTTATTACTAAACAGGAGCAAAAAGCAAGGGACAAAAATAAAATTGGGTTGCCTCCCAACAAGCGCTATCGTTTAATGCCCCTAGCTAGGCATGATGATTTCAGCGATGCTCACATAAAATATAAGAATTGAAACATAAAGAGAGCATCATGAAGAATATGACTAGCACATTTAAGTCTAACATACTTCCTATGCATAGGGATTTTGTGAGAAAACAACTTGTGGGAACAAGAATCAACTTCAATAGGACGGTAAAACAAGCATAACTTCAAAACTTTAAGCACATAGAGAGGAAACTTGATATTATTGCAATTCGTACAAGCATATATTCCTCCATCATAATAATTTTCAGTAGTATCATGAATGAATTCAACAATATAACCAGCACCTAAAGCATTCTTTTCATGATCTACAAGCATAGAAAATTTACTACTCTCCACATAAGCAAAATTCTTCTCATGAATAGTAGTGGGAGCAAACTCAACAAAATAACTATCATGTGATTGAAAATTAACATCAAGGTGACAAGTTTCATGGTTATCATTATTCTTTAAAGCATACGTGTCATCACAATAATCATCATAGATAGGAGGCATGCTTTCATCATAATAAATTTGCTCATCAAAACTTGGGGGACAAAAAATATCATCTTCATCAAACATAGCTTCCCCAAGCTTGTGGCTTTGTATATCATTAGCTTCATGGATATTCAAGGAATTCATACTAACAACATTGCAATCATGCTCATCATTCAAATATTTAGTGCCAAACATTTTATAGATTTCTTCTTCTAGCACTTGAGCACAATTATCCTTTCCATCATACTCACAGAAGATATTAAAAAGGTGAAGCGTATGAGACAAACTCAATTCCATTTTTTATAGTTTTCTTTTATAAACTAAACTAGTGATAAAAAAAGAAACTAAAAGACTCGATTGCAAGATCTAAAGATATACCTTCAAGAACTCACCTCCCCGGCAACAGCGCCAGAAAAGAGCTTGATGTCTACTACACAACCTTCTTCTTGTAGACGTTGTTGGGCCTGCAAGTGCACAGGTTTGGAGGACAGTAGCAAATTTCCCTCAAGTGGATGGCCTAAGGTTTATCAATCCGTAGGAGGCGCAGGATGAAGATGGTTTCTCTCAAGCAACCCTGCAACCAAATAACAAAGAGTCTCTTGTGTCCCCAACACACCCAATACAATGGTAAATTGTATAGGTGCACTAGTTTGGCGAAGAGATGGTGATACAAGTGCAATATGGATAGTAGATAATAGTATTTGTAATCTGAAATTATAAAAACAGCAAGGTAGCAAGTGATAAAAGTGAGCGTAAACGGTATTGCAATGATGGTAAACAAGGCCTAGGGTTCATACTTTCGCTAGTGTAAGTTTCTGTCGGTGTACTAGAGTAGGGGTACCCTAGTATCCCGAACTTGTGCACGGGCAGTCGCAGCATCCCCGCGGCAAGGCTTGCGGGGTGACCGCCAAGACCCTCCGCGGCTACTTCAAAGACCATTCAAGAACAAAGTACTCAAAACAAGGCCCCGGCAAGAGGAGCTTGCCGGGAAGGCAAACCAAGGCCCCGGCAAGAGGAGCTTGCCGGGAAGGCTATCAAAGGCACCTCGAGACCCCGGCAAGAGGAGCTTGCCGGGAAGTCCACTCGAGGCATTTCAAGGAACTCGCCACGGCGCGCTACGCGCCCCGGCAAGACCCGGCGAGCGACAAGCTCCCGGGCACGACAAGACGACGAACGCGGCAAGGCGCTGGCCGCGGCGAACCGCCTCTCCGAGCCCACGCTCCAGCACACCCGCCCACGTGTCGCTCTCCCGAGCACACGTGGCGGGAGGCCGTGCAGCTAGGGGCGCGTGGTGGCGAGCAGGCGCTGGCAAGATAACCATCATGGCAAACGGTGGCGTCCCTAGCGGTCCCTCTCGGTACTGTTTAGGTGACACAGACGGGCATTTAATGCCCTTGTCCCCTGCCGTCAGGGTTAGGTTCGATAACACTGTAGCGGGTAGCTGTGCCTACTACAGCACCTAGCTGTGCCTATCCTCGTCACCTTTTCCATTTTTGCCCTTTACCTCCGTTGCTATGTCGGTAACCCCTTGAGGATATAAAAGGAGGCCCGAGTGCAATGGGGGGGGGAGAGAGCCACTTCGAACACTCACGCTCGGTCTTGCTAGCCGCCGGTGTGTACTGTAGCACTCCGCGCTCCCGAGCTAGAAATCGATACCAAACCACAAAGCAGGAGTAGGGTTTTACGCATCCGTGCGGCCCGAACCTGGGTAAATCGCTCGCGTGCTTCGCCTCGATTTGCCCTTCGCACGACCAACCGCCCGCGTGTTTCGCCTCGATCTGCTCTTTGCGCAACCTCCGCCCCCCGCCGAACCAAAAGGGACCCGGTCCGCCGGTCCCATAGGTGTCCGTGGATCAGAAACCCCGGCAGTTTCCTCAACAATACTAACATAATTGGATCACATAACTATCCCGCAACATGCAACAAAGAGTCACTCCAAAGTCACTAATAGCGGAGAACGAACAAGAGATTATGGTAGGGTACGAAACCACCTCAAAGTTATTCTTTCCAACCAATCCGTTGGGCTATTCCTATAAGTGTCACAAACAGCCCTAGTGTTCGTACTAGAATAACACCTTAAGATACAAATCAACCAAAACCCTAATGTCACCTAGATACTCCAATGTCACCTCAAGTATCCGTGGGCATTATTATACGGTATGCATCACACAATCTCAGATTCATCTATTCAACCAACACAAAGGACCTCAAAGAGTGCCCCAAAGTTTCTACCGGAGAATCACGACGAAAACGTGTGCCAACCCCTATGCATAGGTTCCCAATGTCACGAAACCCGCAAGTTGATCACCTTAACATACATCAAGTGGCAAGTGGTAGCCCATTGTCACCACAGATATCCACGGCAAGACATACATCAAGTGTTCTCAAGTCTTTAAAGACTCAATCCGATAAGATTACTTCAAAGGGGAAACTCGATTCATTACAAGAGAGAAGAGGGGGAGGAGAAACATAAGATCCAACTATAATAGCAAAGCTCGTGATACATCAAGATCGTACCATCTCAAGAACACGAGAGAGAGAGATATTAAACACATAGCTACTGGTACATACCCTCAGCCCCGAGGGAGAACTACTCCCTCCTCGTCATGGAGAGTGCCGGGATGATGAAGATGGCCACCGGTGAGGGTTCCCCCCTCCGGCAGGGTGCCGGAACATGGTCCCGATTGGTTTTTGGTGGCTACGGAGGCTTCTGGCGGCGGAACCCCCGATCTATTGTGTTCTGGAAGTTTTAGGTCACGTGGGTATATATGCGTGCAGGGAGGACGTCGGAGGAGCCGCGGAGGTCCCACGAGACAGGGGGCGCGCCCTAGGGGGGCGCCCCCACCCTCGTGGGCACCTCGTGTCTCCCCTGATGTGGGGTCCAAGTCCATCAGGTGTGTTTCCTTCCAAAAATAACTTCTCCAGTTGATTTCGTTCCGTTTCGACTCCGTCTGATATTCCTTTTCTTCGAAACACTGAAATAGGCATAAAACAGCAAATCTGGGCTGGGCCTCCGGTTAATAGGTTAGTCCCAAAAGTAATATAAAAGTGGATAATAAAGCCCAATATTGCCCAAAATAGTAGATAATATAGCATGGAGCAATCAAAAATTATAGATACGTTGGACACGTATCACGGTGCATCAAGGAAATAATTCTTCTATGCAGCAATTAGGATAATCCTCAGATCACGGACCTAGTCCGCATCATTGCTACTATCATCTTTCAACACAAGTTTTTCCCTAGGAACATATCAAAAAATAAACGGGGAGCTACATCTCGAGCTATTGATCTACAACATAGTTATGCAAATACTATCAGGACTAAGTTCATGATAAATTAAAGTTAAATTAATCATATTACTTAAGAACCCCCACTTAGACAGACATCCCTCTAATCATCTAAGTGATCACGTGATCCACATCAACTAAACCATGTCAGATCATCATGTGAAATGGAGTAGTTTTCAATGGTGAACATCACTATGTTGATCATATCTACTATATGATTCACGCTCGACCTTTCAGTCTCAGTGTTCCGAGGTCATATCTGTTATATGCTAGGCTCGTCAAGTTTAACCTGAGTATTCTACGTGTGCAAAAACTGGCTTGCACCCGTTGCAGATGGACGTAGAGCTTATCACACCCGATCATCACGTGGTGTCTGGGCACGACGAACTTTGGCAACGGTGCATACTCAGGGAGAACACTTCTATCTTGAAATTTAGTGAGAGATCATCTTATAATGCCACCATCAAACAAAGCAAAATAAGATGCATAAAAGATAAACATCACATGCAATCAATATAAGTGATATGATATGGCCATCATCATCTTGTGCTTGTGATCTCCATCTCCGAAGCACCGTCATAATCACCAACGTCACCGACACGACACCTTGATCTCCATCGTAGCATCGTTGTCGTCTCGCCAACTATTGCTTCTACGACTATCGCTACCGCTTAGCGATAAAGTAAAGCATTACAGGGCGATTGCATTGCATACAATAAAGCGACAACCATATGGCTCCTGCCAGTTGCCGATAACTCGGTTACAAAACATGATCATCTCATACAATAAAATATAGCATCATGTCTTAACCATATCACATCACAACATGCCCTGCAAAAACAAGTTAGACGTCCTCTACTTTGTTGTTGCAAGTTTTACGTGGCTGCTACGGGCTGAGCAAGAACAGTTCTTACATACGCATCAAAACCACAACAATAGTTCGTCAAGTTAGTGCTGTTTTAACCTTCTCAAGGACCGGGCGTAGCCACACTTGGTTCAACCAAAGTTGGAGAAACTAACACCCGCCAGCCACCTGTGTGCAAAGCACGTCGGTAGAACCAGTCTCGGGTAAGCGTACGCGTAATGTCGGTCCGGGCCGCTTCATCCAACAATACCGCCGAACCAAAGTGTGACATGCTGGTAAGCAGTATGACTTGTATCGCCCACAACTCACTTGTGTTCTACTCGTGCATATAACATCTACGCATAAAACCTGGCTTGGATGCCACTGTCGCGGAACATAGTAATTTCAAAAAAATTCCTACGCACACACATAGGATCATGGTGATGCACAACAACGAGAGGGGAGAGTGTTGTCTACGTACCCTCATAGACCGTAAGAGGAAGCGTTTACCAACGCGGTTGATGTAGTCGTACACCTTCACGATCCGTCCCGATCAAGTACCGAACATACGGCACCTCCACGTTCAGCACACGTTCAGCTCGATGACGTCCTCGCCTTCTCGATCCAGCAAGTGGGCGAAGTAGTAGATGAGTTCCGGAAGCACGACGGCGTGGTAACGGTGTTGGTGAAGAATAATCTCCGCAGGGCTTCGCCTAAGCACTACGAAAACTATGATGGAGGATAAACTAGAGGGGACGGGGTAGCCGGCACACATCTTGGTGTTTCTTGATGTGTCTTGGGTGCTAGCCCTACCCCTCTATTTATAGGTTGAGCCCTGGGGTCAAAACTTGGAGTAAAAGCCTCCACAAAGTCGGTTTCACTCGAAAGGCAAGAGTCCTTCTCGCACTCCATGGCCAGACGCCAGGGTTCCCGGCGTCTGGACCTAGACGGCAAGGACCCTGGCGACTGGCCTCTGGACTCCGCAAAACTTCCTTTTGCGCTTTCCAAAACCTTGTGGGCTTTCCCCTTTGGCCCAAATAAAGTGTTCTCGTACCCAAACATTTCGGGAAACATCCGGAACCCCTTCCGGTGAATTCCGGAACCCTTCCGAAGACTAAACACTATTATGCCATATATCAAACTTTATCTCCGGACCATTCCAGAGTTCCTCGTCATGTCCATGATCTTATCCGGAACTCTGAACAACATTCGGTTACCAACATACATAACTCATAAATACTATATCGTCAACGAACGTTAAGCGTGCGGACCCTACGGGTTCGAGAACTATGTAGACATGACCGAGACATTTCTCTGGTCAATAACCAATAGCGGAACCTCGATGCCCATAGTGGCTCCTACATATTCTACGAAGATCTTTATCGGTCGAACCGCATAACAACATACGTTGTTCCCTTTGTCATCGGTATGTTACTCGCCCGAGATTCGATTGTCGGTATCTCAATACCTAGTTCAATCTCGTTACCGGCAAGTCTCTTTACTCGTTCCGTAACACATCATCCCGCAACTAACTCATTAGTTGCAATGCTTGCAAGGCTTAAGTGATGTGTATTATCGAGTGGGCCCAGAGATACCTCTCCGACAATCGGAGTGACAAATCCTATCTCGAAATACGCCAACCCAACAAGTACCTTCGGAGACACCTGTAGAGCACCTTTATAATCACCCAGTTACGTTGTGACGTTTGGTAGCACACAAAGTGTTCCGCCGATAAACGGGAGTTGCATAATCGCATAGTCATAGGAACATGTATAAGTCATGAAGAAAGCAATAGCAACAAACTAAACGATCATCGTGCTAAGCTAATGGATGAGTCAAGTCAATCACATCGTTCTCTAATGATGTGATCCCGTTAATCAAATGACAACTCATGTCTATGGTTAGGAAACATAACCATCATTGATTCAACGAGCTAGTCAAGTAGAAGCAAACTAGTGACACTCTGTTTGTCTATATATTCACACATGTACTAGGTTTCCAATTAATACAATTCTAGCATGAATAATAAACATTTATCATGATATACGGAAATATAAATAACAACTTTATTATTGCCTCTAGGGCATATTTCCTTCAATCTCCCACTTGCACTAGAGTTAATAATCTAGTTCACATCTTTATGTGATTAGTTAACATCTCCATGTGACTAATACCCAAAGGGTTTACTAGAGTCAATAATCTAGCTCACATCGCTATGTGATTAACACCCAAAGAGTGATCATGTTTTGCTTGTGAGAGAAATTTAGCCTACGGGTCTGCAACATTCAGATCCATATGTATTTCACAAATTTCTATGTCTACAATGCTTTGCACGGAGCTACTCTAGCTAATTGCTCCAACTTTCAATATGTATCCAGATCGAGACTTAGAGTCATCTAGATCGATGTAAAAAAAGCTTGCATCGATGTAACTCTTTACGACGAACTCTTTTATCACCTCCATAACCGAGAACTATTTCCGTAGTCCTCTAAGGATAATTTTGACCGCTGTCCAGTGATCTACTCCTAGATCACTATTGTACTCCCTTGCCAGAAAGATGCTAAGGTATACAATAGGACTGGTAAACAGCATAACATACTTTATAGAACCTATGACTGAGGCATAGGGAATGACTTTTCATTCTCTTTCCATTTTCTGCTGTGGTTGGGTTTTGAGTCTTTACTCAACTTCACACCTTGCAACATAGGCAAGAACTCCTTCTTTGACTGTTCCATTTTGAACTACTTCAAAATCTTGTCAAGGTATGTACTCATTGAAAAAACTTATCAAGCGTCTTGATCTATCTATATAGATCTTCATGCTCAATGTGTAAGCAGCTTCATCGATGTCTTTCTTTGAAAAAACTCTTTTCAAACACTCCTTTATGCTTTCCAGAAAATTCTACATTATTTCCGATCAACAATATGTCATTCACATATACTTATCAGAAATGTTGTAGTGCTCCCACTCACTTTCTTGTAAATACAGGCTTCACCGCAAGTCTATATAAAACCATATGCTTTGATCAACTCATCAATGCATATATTCCAACTCTGAGATGCTTGCACCAGTCCATAGATGGATCGCTGGAGCTTGCTCAGTTTGTTAGCACCTTTAGGATCGACAAAACCTTCTGGTTGCATCATATGCAACTCTTCTTTTAAGAAATCCATGAAGGAATATAGTTTTGACATCCATTTGCCAGATTTCATAAAATGCGGCAACTGCTAACATGATTCAGATAGACTTTTAAGCATCGATACGAGTGAGAAAATATCATCATAGTCAACACCTTGAACTTGTCGAAAACATTTTTGCGACAATTCGAGCTTTGTAGATAGTAACACTACTATCAGCTTCCGTCTTATTCTTGAAGATCCATTTATTCTTAATGACTCACCGATCATTGGGCAAGTCAATCAAAGTCCATACTTTGTTCTCATACATGGATCCCATCTCGGATTTCATGGTCTCAAACCATTTCGCAGAATCTGGGCTCATCATCGCTTTGTCATAGTTCGTAGGTTCGTCATGGTCAAGTAACATAACATCCAGAACATGATTACCATACCACTCTGGTTCGGATCAAACTCCGGTTTACCTACGAGGTTCGGTAGTAACTTCATCTGAAGTTACATGATCATCATCATTAGCTTCCTCACTAATTGGTGTAGGAGTCACAGGAACAGATTTCTGTGATGAACTACTTTCCAATAAGGGAGAAGGTACAGTTACCTCATCAAGTTCTACTTTCCTCCCACTCACTTCTTTCGAGAGAAACACCTTCTTTAGAAAGGATCCATTCTTAGCAACGCATGTCTTGCCTTCGGCTCTATGATAGAAGGTGTACCCAACTGTCTCCTTTGGGTATCCTATGAAGACACATTTTTCCGACTTGGGTTCAAGCTTATCAGGTTGAAGTTTTTTCACATAAGCATCGCAGCCCCAAACTTTAAGAAATGACAACTTTGGTTTCTTGCCAAACCATAGTTCATATGGCGTCGTCTCAAGGGATTTAGATGGTGCCCTATTTAACGTGAATGCAGTTGTCTCTAATGCATAACCCCAAAACTATAGTGGTAAATCGGTAAGAGACATCATAGATTACACCATATCTAATATAGTACGGTTACGATGTTCGGACACACCATTACGCTGTGGTGTTCCAGGTGGCGTGAGTTGCGAAACTATTCCGCATTGTTTCAAATGAAGACCAAACTCGTAACTCAAATATTCTCCTCCATGATCAGATCATAGAAACTTTATTTTCTTGTTACGATGATTTTCCACTTCACTCTGAAATTATTTGAACTTTTCAAATGTTTCAGATTTATGTTTCGTCAAGAAGATATACCCATATCTTACTCAAATCATCTGTGAAGGTCGGAAAATAACGATACCTGTTGCGAGCCTCAACACTCATCGGACTGCATACATCAGTGTGTATTATTTCCAACAAGTCTGTTGCTTGCTCCATTGTTCCGGAGAACGGAGTCTTAGTCATCTTTCCCATGAGGCATGGTTCACAAGCATCAACCGATTCATAATCAAGTGATTCCAAAAGCCCATCAGCATGGATTTTCTTCATGCGCTTTACACCAATATGACCTAAATGGCAGTGCAACAAATAAGTTGCACTACCATTATTAACTTTGCATCTTTTGGCTTCAATATTATGAATATGTATATCACTATGATCGAGATTCAATAAACCATTCACCTTGGGTGTTTGACCATTAAAGGTTTTATTCATGCAGACATAACAACAATTATTCTCTGACTTTAAATGAATAACTGTATTGCAATAAACATGATCAAATCATATTCATGCTTAACGCAAACACCAAATAACATTTATTTAGGTTCAACACTAATCCTGAAAGTATAGGGAGTGTGTGATGATGATCATATCAATCTTGGAACCACTTCCAACACACATCGTCACTTCACCCTTAACTAGTCTCTGTTCATTCTGCAACTCCTGTTTCGAGTTACTAATCTTAGCTACTGAACTAGTATCAAATACTGAGGGGTTGTTATAAACACTTGTAAAGTACACATCAATCACATGTATATCAAATATACCTTTGTTCACTTTTCCATCCTTCTTATCCACCAAATACTTGGGGCAGCTCTGCTTCCAGTGACCAGTCCCTTTCCAGTAGAAGCACTTAGTCTCAGGCTTAGGTCTAGACTTGGGCTTCTTCACTTGACCAGAAACTTGCTTGCCGTTATTCTTGAAGTTCTCCTTCTTCCCTTTGTCCTTTTTCTTGAAACTAGTGGTCTTGTCAACCATCAACACTTGATGCTTTTCTTGATTTCTACCTTCGTCGATTTCTGCATCACGAAGAGCTTGGGATTCGTTTCCGTTATCCCTTGCATATTATAGTTCATCACCAAGTTCTAGTAACTTGGTGATAGTGACTAGAGAACTTTGTCAATTACTATCTTATCTGGAAGATTAACTCCCACATGATTCAAGCAATTGCAGTACCCAGATAATCTGAGCACATGCTCACTGGTTGAGCTATTTTCCTCCATCTTTGTAGGCAAAGTACTGTCATAGGTCTCCTACCTCTCGACACGGGCATGAGTATGAAATACTAATTTCAACTCTTGGAACATCTTATATGCTATGTGGCGTTCAAAACATTTTTGAAGTCCCGGTTCTAAGCCGTAAAGCATGGTGCACTAAACTATCAAGTAGTCATCATACCGAGCTTTGCCAAACGTTCATAATGTCTGCATATGCTCCTGCAATAGGTCTGTCACCTAGCGGTGTGATGTCTACTACACAACCTTCTTCTTGTAGACGTTGTTGGGCCTGCAAGTGCACAGGTTTGTAGGACAGTAGCAAATTTCCCTCAAGTGGATGACCTAAGGTTTATCAATCCGTAGGAGGCGTAGGATGAAGATGGTCGGATGAAGATGGTCTCTCTCAAGCAACCCTGCAACCAAATAACAAAGAGTCTCTTGTGTCCCCAACACACCCAATACAATGGTAAATTGTATAGGTGCACTAGTTCGGCGAAGAGATGGTGATACAAGTGCAATATGGATAGTAGATAATAGTATTTGTAATCTGAAATTATAAAAACAGCAAGGTAGCAAGTGATAAAAGTGAGCGTAAACGGTATTGCAATGATGGTAAACAAGCCCTAGGGTTCATACTTTCGCTAGTGTAAGTTCCCTCAACAATACTAACATAATTGGATCACATAACTATCCCTCAACATGCAACAAAGAGTCACTCCAAAGTCACTAATAGCGGAGAACGAACGAAGAGATTATGGTAGGGTATGAAACCACCTCAAAGTTATTCTTTCCAATCAATCTGCTGTGCTATTCCTATAAGTGTCACAAACAGCCCTAAAGTTCGTACTAGAATAACACCTTAAGATACAAATCAACCAAAACCCTAATGTCACCTAGATACTCCAATGTCACCTCAAGTATCCGTGGGCATGATTATACGATATGCATCACACAATCTCAGATTCATCTATTCAACCAACACAAAGGACCTCAAAGAGTGCCCCAAAGTTTCTACCGGAGAATCATGACGAAAACGTGTGCCAACCCCTATGCATAGGTTCCCAATGTCACGAAACCCGCAAGTTGATCACCTTAACATACATCAAGTGGCACGTGGTATCCCATTGTCACCAGAGATATCCAAGGCAAGACATACATCAAGTGTTCTCAAGTCTTTAAAGACTCAATCCGATAAGATTACTTCAAAGGGGAAACTCGATTCATTACAAGAGAGAAGAGGGGGAGGAGAAACATAAGATCCAACTATAATAGTAAAGCTCGCGATACATCAAGATCGTACCATCTCAAGAACACGAGAGAGAGAGAGAGATCAAACACATAGCTATTGGTACATACCCTCAGCCCCGAGGGAGAACTACTCCCTCCTCGTCATGGAGAGCGCCGGGATGATAAAGATGGCCACCGGTGAGGGTTCCCCCCTTCGGCAAGGTGCCGAAACAGGGTCCCGATTGGTTTTTGGTGGCAACGGAGGCTTCTGGCGGTGGAACCCCCGATCTATTTTGTTCTGGAAGTTTTAGGTCACGTGGGTATATATGGGTGCAGGGAGGACGTCGGAGGAGCCGCGGGGGTCCCACGAGACAGGGGCGCGCCCTAGGGGGGGCGCCCCCCACCCTCGTGAGCACCTCGTGTCTCCCCTGACGTGGGGTCCAAGTCCATCAGGTGTGTTTCCTTCCAAAAATAACTTCTCCAATTGATTTCGTTCCGTTTCGACTCCGTCTGATATTCCTTTTCTTTGAAACACTGAAATAGGCATAAAACAGCAAATCTGGGCTGGGCCTCCGGTTAATAGGTTAGTCCCAAAAGTAATATAAAGGTGGAAAATAAAGCCCAATATTGCCCAAAACAGTAGATAATATAGCATGGAGTAATCAAAAATTATAGATACGTTGGAGACGTATCACGGTGCATCAAGGAAATAATTCTTCTGTGCAGCAATGAGGATAATCCTCAGATCACGGACCTAGTCCGCATCATTGCTACTATCATCTTTCAACATAACTTTTTTCCCTAGGAACATATCAAAAAATAAACGGGGAGCTACATCTCGAGCTATTGATCTACGACATAGTTATGCAAATACTATCAGGACTAAGTTGATGATAAATTAAAGTTAAATTAATCATATTACTTAAGAACTCCCACTTAGACAGACATCCCTCTAATCATCTAAGTAATCACGTGATCCACATCAACTAAACCATGTCAGATCATCATGTGAAATGGAGTAGTTTTCAATGGTGAACATCACTATGTTGATCTTATCTACTATATAATTCACGCTCGACCTTTCAGTCTCAGTGTTCCGAGGCCATATCTGCATATGCTAGGCTCGTCAAGTTTAACCTGAGTATTCTGCGTGTGCAAAAACTGGCTTGCACCCATTGTAGATGGACATAGAGCTTATCACACCCGATCATCACGTGGTTTCTGGGCACGACGAACTTTGGCAACGGTGCATACTCAGGGAGAACACTTTTATCTTGAAATTTAGTGAGAGATCATCTTATAATGCTACCGTCAAACAAAGCAAAATAAGATGCATAAAAGATAAACATCACATGCAATCAATATAAGTGATATGATATGGCCATCATCATCTTGTGCTTGTGATCTCCATCTCCAAAGCACCGTCATGATCACCATCGTCACCGGCGCGACACCTTGATCTCCATCGTAGCATCGTTGTCGTCTCGCCAACTATTGCTTCTACGACTATCGCTACCGCTTAGCGATAAAGTAAAGCATTACAGGGCGATTGCATTGCATACAATAAAGCGACAGCCATATGGCTCCTGCCAGTTGCCAATAACTCGGTTACAAAACATGATCATCTCATAAAATAAAATATAGCATCATGTCTTGACCATATCACATCACAACATGCCCTGCAAAAACAAGTTAGACGTCCTCTACTTTGTTGTTGCAAGTTTTACGTGGCTGCTACGGGCTGAGCAAGAACAGTTCTTACATACGCATCAAAACCACAACAATAGTTCGTCAAGTTAGTGCTGTTTTAACCTTCTCAAGGACCGGGCGTAGCCACACTTGGTTCAACTAAAGTTGGAGAAACTGACACCCGCCAGCCACCTGTGTGCAAAGCACGTCGGTAGAACCAGTCTCGGGTAAGCGTACGCGTAATGTCGGTCCGGGCCGCGTCATCCAAGAATACCGCCGAACCAAAGTGTGACATGCTGGTAAGCAGTATGACTTGTATCGCCCACAACTCACTTGTGTTCTACTCGTGCATATAACATCTACGCATAAAACCTGGCTTGGATGCCACTGTCGCGGAACGTAGTAATTTCAAAAAAATTCCTACGCACACACATAGGATCATGGTGATGCACAGCAACGAGAGGGGAGAGTGTTGTCTACGTACCCTCATAAACCGTAAGCGGAAGCGTTTATCAACGCGGTTGATGTAGTCGTACACCTTCACGATCCGTCCCAATCAAGTACAGAACATACGGCACCTCCGCGTTCAGCACACGTTCAGCTCAATGACGTCCTCGCCTTCTCGATCCAGCAAGTGGGCGAAGTAGTAGATGAGTTCCGGAAGCATGACGGCGTGGTGACGGTGTTGGTGAAGAATAATCTCCGCAGGGCTTCGCCTAAGCACTACGAAAACTATGATGGAGGATAAACTAGAGGGGACGGGGTAGCCGGCACACATCTTGGTGTTTCTTGATGTGTCTTGGGTGCTAGCCCTACCCCTCTATTTATATGTTGAGCCCTGGGGTCAAAACTTGGAGTAAAAGCCTCCACAAAGTCGGTTTCACCCGAAAGGCAAGAGTCCTTCTCGCACTCCAGGGCCAGACGCCAGGGTTCCCGGCGTCTGGACCTAGACGCCAAGGACCCTGGTGTCTGGCCTCTGGACTCCGCAAAACTTCCTTTTGCGCTTTCCAAAACCTTGTGGGCTTTCCCCTTTGGCCCAAATAAAGTGTTCTCGTACCCAAACATTTCGGGAAACATCCGGAACCCCTTCCGGTGAATTCCGGAACCCTTCCGAAGACTAAACACTATTATCCCATATCTCAAACTTTATCTCCGGACCATTCCAGAGTTCCTTGTCATGTCCATGATATTATCCGGAACTCTGAACAACATTCGGTTACCAACATACATAACTCATAAATACTATATCGTCAACGAACGTTAAGCGTGCGGACCCTACGGGTTCGAGAACTATGTAGACATGACCGAGACATTTCTCTGGTCAATAACCAATAGCGGAACCTCGATGCCCATATTGGCTCCTACATATTCTACGAAGATCTTTATCGGTCGAACCGCATAACAACATACGTTGTTCCCTTTGTCATCGATATGTTACTCACCCGAGATTCGATTGTCGGTATCTCAATACCTAGTTCAATCTCGTTACTGGCAAGTCTCTTTACTAGTTCCGTAACACATCATCCCGCAACTAACTCATTAGTTGCAATGCTTGCAAGGCTTAAGTGATGTGTATTACCGAGTGGGCCCAGAGATACCTCTCCGACAATCAGAGTGACAAATCCTAGTCTCGAAATACGCCAACACAACAAGTACCTTCTGAGACACCTGTAGAGCACCTTTATAATCACCCAGTTACGTTGTGACGTTTGGTAGCACACAAAGTGTTCCTCCGGTAAATGGGAGTTGCATAATCGCATAGTCATAGGAACATGTATAAGTCATGAAGAAAGAAATAGCAACAAACTAAACGATCATCGTGCTAAGCTAACAGATGGGTCAAGTCAATCACATTATTCTCTAATGATGTGATCCCGTTAATAAAATGACAACTCATGGCTATGGTTAGGAAACATAACCATCATTGATTCAATGAGCTAGTCAAGTAGAGGAAAACTAGTGACACTCTATTTGTCTATATATTCACACATGTACTAAGTTTCCAATTAATACAATTCTAGCATGAATAATAAACATTTATAATGATATAAGGAAATATAAATAACAACTTTATTATTGCCTCTAGGGCATATTTCCTTCAAGGGGGCACCCCATAGACACACAAGTTGATCATTCATCCCTTAGCCGTGTGCGGTGCCCCCCTCCACCATAATCCACCGCGGTCATATCGTCGTAGTGCTTTGGCGAAGCCCTGCGCCGGTAGCTTCATCATCACCATCATCACGCTGTCGTGTTCACGAAGCTCTCCCTCGACACTCAGCTGGATCGAGAGTTCGTGGGGCGTCACCGAGCCGAACGTGTGCAGATCGCGGAGGTGTCGTACTTTCGATACTAGGATCGGTCGGATCATGAAGACATACGACTACATCAACTGCATTGTCATAACGCTTCCGCTTACGGTTTACGAGGGTACATGGACAACACTCTTCCCCACTCGTTGCTATGCATCACCATGATAGATTTTGCGTGTGCGTAGGATTTTTTTAAATTACTGCGTTCCCCATCAATATGGTGTCGTCTCAACAGATTTAGATGGTGCCTGATAACCCACAAGTATAGGGGATCGCAACAGTTTTCGAGGGTAGAGTATTCAACCCAAATTTGTAGATTTGACACAAGGGGAGCCAATGAATATTTGAAGGTATTAGCAGCTGAGTTGTCAATTCAACCACACCTGGAGATTAATTATCTGCAGCAAAGTGATCAGTAGCAAAGTAGTATGATAGTTTTGATAGTAGTAGCAGCAGCAATAGCAACAGTAACTGTGATGGTAGTAATTTTGTAGCAAGTGTAACAGTAATGATAGTTATAACCTAGGGCGATACGGCACTAGCTCCAGTTCATCGATATAATGTAGGCATGTATTCCGTAAATAGTCATACGTGCTTTATTAAAAGAACTTGCATGACATCTTTTGCCCTACCCGCCCATGGAAGCGGGGTCCATATTGGCAACTAGGGGATATTAAGGCCTCCTTTTAATAGAGAACCGGAACAAAGCATTGACACATAGTGAATACATGAACTCCTCAAACTACGATAATCACCGGAAGAAGTCCTGGTTATTGTCACTCCGGGGTTACCGGATCATAACACGTAGTAGGTGACTATAACTTGCAAGATCGGATCTAGAACATGAATATAATGGTGATAACATAAATGGTTCAGATCTGAAATCATGGCACCCGGGCCCAAAGTGACAAGCATTAAGCATGGCATCATAGCAACATCAATCTAAGAACATAGTGGATACTAAGTATCAAGCCCTAACAAAACTAACTCAATTACATGATGAATCTCATCCAACTCCTCACCGACCAGCGAGCCTACAAAGGAATTACTCACTCCCGGTGGGGAGCATCATGCAATTAGCGATGGAGAAGAGTTGGTGACAACGAAGAATGAAGATCCCCCTCTCCGGAGCCCCAAACGGACTCCAGATCTGCCCTCCCGAGGAAGAACAAGGCTTGGCGGTGGCTCCGTCTCGTGGATCGTGATAATTCTTTCTCCCTGATTTTTTTCTCCGAAAATATGATTTTATAGCATTAGTTTTAGGGTCTGCGGGGCCACCAGGTGGGGACAACCCACCTCGGCGCCGGGAGAGGGGGCACACCCTGGTGGGTTGTGCCCACCCAGGGCCCCCTCTCCGGTAGGTCTTGGCTCCAGAAATTCTTATATATTATATAAAAATTCCTCACGAAGTTTCATTCCATTCCGAGAACCTTTATTTCTGCACAAAAACAACACCATGGTAGTTCTGCTGAAAACAACATTAGACCGAGGTTAGTTTCATTCAAACATGCAAATTAGAGTCCGAGACAAGAGGAAAAACATTAGGAAAATTAGATACGTTGGAGACGTATCAACTCCCCCAAGCTTAAACCTTTGCTTGCCCTCAAGCAATTCAGTCGATAAACTGAAAGTGAAAAAGAAAAACTTTTACAAACTCTTTTGCTCTTGTTTGCATAAATAAGCTTAAACAACACCCAAGTTTTCAGCCAATCATTATAAGTAACCATGTTGATGACACGTCTCCAATGTATCTACTTTTTCTCATGCTTTTCCTCTTGTTTTGGACTCTAATTTGCATGATTTGAATGAAACTAACCCCGGACTGACACTGTTTTCAGCATAACTACCATGGTATAGTTTTTGTGCACAAATAAAAGTTCTCGGAATGGGAGGAAACTTTTTAAGGATTTTTATACCAATAATAAGAATTTCTGGAGCCAAGACCCACCGCAGAGGGGCCCTAGGTGGGCACAACCCACCAGGGCACACCCCCTCTCCTGGCGCGCCCAGGTAGGTTGTACCCCCCTGGTGGCCCCGCTGATGACCCCCCTCATACTATAAATTCACATATTTCCAGAAAAAAAATCAAGGAGAAAGAATTATCGCGATCCATGAGATGGAGCTGCCGCCAAGCCCTATTCTTCCTCGGGTGGGCAGATCTGGAGTCCGTTTGGGGCTCCGGAGTGGGGGATCTTCGATCTTCATCATCACCAACCTATCTCCATCGCCAATTCCATGATGCTCCCCACAGGGAGTGAGCAATTCCTTCATTGGCTCGCTGGTCGGTGAGGAGTTGGATGAGATTCATCATGTAATCGAGTTAGTTTTGTTAGGCCTTGATCCCTAGTATCCACTATGTTCTTAGATTGATGTTGTTATGACTTTGCCATGCTTAATGCCTGTCACTTTGGGCCCGAGTGCCATGATTTCAGATCTGAACCGTTTATGAATTCATCATTATATCCATGTTTTAGATCCGATCTTGCAAGTTATACTCACCTACTATGGTTATGATCCGGCAACCCCGGAGTGACAACAACCGGGCCCACCCCCGGTGATGATCGTAGTTTGAGGTGTTCATGTATTCACTATGTGTTAATGCTTTGTTCCGGTTCTCTATTAAAAGGAGGCCTTAATATCCCTTAGTTTCCAATATGGACCCCGCTGCCACGGGAGGGTAAGACAAAAGATGTCATGCAAGTTCTTTTAATAAAGCACGTATGACAAAAGATGTCATTGAGGGCGACAACACGTATAGCTTGGGAGCATGTTAAGCATGTTATCCTCAGGTCGAGTGTTTATTCACTCACCATCACACGAGGAAATGGGCGGTAATAGGGATGCCCTGTCCCAAACTACAAAATACAAAAATAGTTCATCTCTTAAATAATCAAACAAAAACTCCCAATGGAGTCAAAACCTTTACTTTCCGCTTGGGGCCACTAGCGTGCTTAGCATGGAAGATGTTGATAACTGATGGTCGTGAAGTGAATAAGAAGGGTGCATGTCTCAAAATATCATTTATCTCTGTTTTAAAAACTGAGCTCTGGCACCTCTGCAAATCACTGCTTCCCTCTGCGAAGGGACTTTCTATTTACTTTTATGTTGTGTCATCACCTTCTAAAAACAAGCGCCAGAAACTGAGTAGAGCACATGGTCATGATTTATGCATTGTGTATAGCTAATGTTGGGTGCATCATGACTGGATCTTTTCTACCATGAATTACAATGTTTAGTCGCTGCTTGAACTTTCGGAGGTGCTCTGCATTTATGTTTTGCGGTCTCAGAAAGGGCTAGCGAGATACCATTATTGTCATATTATATCATGGTTGTTTTGACAACGTGTTGCTGTTTGAGATATCTTATTATTGCTTCGCTAGCTGATTATGTCATTGATATGAGGAATCATTATAATCTTTAAGAGTTATTACATGGTTAGTTATAATGTTGGCTGGAAACCTGGGTGTTGTTTAAGCTTATTTATGCAAACAAGAGCAAAAGAGTCTGTAAAAGTTTTCTTTCTCACTTTCAGTTTATCAACTGAATTGCTTGAGGACAAGCAAAGGTTTAAGCTTGGGGGAGTTGATACGTCTCCAACATATCTACTTTTTCTCACGCTTTTCCTCTTGTTTTGGACTCTAATTTGCATGATTTGAATGAAACTAACCCCGGACTGATATTGTTTTCAGCAGAACTACCATGGGGTTGTTTTTGTGCAGAAATATAAGTTCTCGGAATGGAACGAAACTTTTTGAGGATTTTTTATACCAATAATAATAATTTCTGGAGCCAAGACCCACCGGAGAGGGGCCCCTGGGTGGGCACAACCCACCAGGGCGCACCCCCTCTCCTGGCGCGACCAGGTGGGTTGTACCCACCTGGTGGCCCCGCTGATGACCCCCCTGATACTATAAATTCACATATTTCCAGAAAAAAAATTAGGGAGAAAGAATTATCGTGATCCACGAGACGGAGCCGCCGCCAAGCCCTATTCTTCCTCGGGAGGGCAGATCTAGAGTCCATTTGGGGCTCCGGAGAGGGGGAACTTCGATCTTCGTCATCACCAACCTATCTCCATCGCCAATTCCATGATGCTCCCCACCAGGAGTGAGTAATTCCTTCGTAGGCTCGCTGGTCGGTGAGGAGTTGGATGAGATTCATCATGTAATCGAGTTAGTTTTGTTAGGGATTAATCCCTAGTATCCATTATGTTCTTAGATTGATGTTGTTATGACTTTGCCATGCTAAATTCTTGTCACTTTGGGCCCGAGTGCCATGATTTCAGATCTGAACCATTTATGAATTCATCATTATATCCATGTTTTAGATCCGATCTTGCAAGTTATAGTCACCTACTATGGTTATGATCCGGCAACCCCGGAGTAACAATCGGACCCACTCCTGGTGATGACCGTAGTTTGAGGAGTTCATGTATTCACTATGCGTTAATGCTTTGTTCCGGTTCTCTATTAAAAGGAGGCCTTAATATCCCTTAGTTTACAATATGGACCCCGCTGCCATAGGAGGGTAGGACAAAAGATGGCATGCAAGTTCTTTTAATAAAGCATGTATGACTATTTACGGAATACATGCCTACATTATATCGATGAACTGGAGCTAGTGTCGTATCGCCCTAGGTTATAACTGTCACATGATGAATATCATCCAATAAGTCACCGATCCAATGCCTACAAATTTATCCTTATTGATTATGCTACGTTACTACTGCTATCATCACTGTTACACTTGCTACAAATTACTGCTATCATTGTTACTGTTACCGTTGCTGCTGTCACTACTATCAAAACTATCATATTACTGTGCTACTGATCATATTGCTGCAGATAATTACTCTCCAGGTGTGGTTGAATTGACAACTTAGATCCTAATATGTTCAAATATTCTTTGGCTCCCCTTGTGTCGAATCTATAAATCTGGGTTAAATAGTTTACCCTTGAAAACTGTTGCGATCCCCTATACTTGTGGGTTATCAAGACCTTTTTCTAGCGCCGTTGATGGGGAGCATAGCTATATTTGTTGAGTCACTTGGGATTATTATCATATTATCACTACGAAGAATCTGAAGGATCCAAATACAAAGATATTTCCCTCAAGGACGAGGGGAGGTAAGGAACTGCCATCCAGTTCTACTATAGATTCACCTTCTGTTATGAGTAAACTTGCAACACCACCACATGCTATTAATTCTGATATGTCGCAAGTTATTGATGATGCTACTTCTACTATGAATGATGCTTATGATGATGCTAGTACCTTGCTTGATAATGATGATGTGCTACTTGGTGAATTATTCCTTGATGAACAACTTGCTAGAGTTATACAACATGATGTTGTTGAATCTGATGATGAGCTTGAAACTGAAACTCCTGAAACACCTGCTAGAACTAGCCTTCCTAGATATGAATTGCCTAAGATACCAGAAGGTTATGTTATGAGTGAAGAAGCAACTAGAGATATTCTTGCTTGCAATGATAGAGATGATCTAGAGAAATTACTATGCAAGTATAAAGAAAAATCTTTGAATAAGAGAATGAAATGTGATCCTGAGTTTGCTACTTCACTTATGTTTATTGATGATAAGGATTATGAATTTTCTGTCGAACCAGAGTTAATTACTTTGGTTGAATCTTATCCTTTCCATGGTTATGAAACTGAAATTATTGTGGCACATCTTACTAAGTTGAATGACATAGCCACCCTTTTTACTCATGATGAGAAAACTCATTATTACTTTATTCTCAAATTATTTCCTTTCTCATTAAAGGGTGATGCTAAAGCTTGGTACAATACTCTTGCTCCTGGTTGTATGCGTAGTCCCCAGGATGTGGTTTATTACTTCTCTGGAAAAATATTTTCCTGCTCATATGAAACAAGTTGCCTTACAGGAAATATTTAACTTTGTGCAAACTAAAGAAGAGAGTCTCCCACAAGCTCGGGGGAGGCTTTGCCAGTTACTTAATGCTTTGCCTGAACATCCTCTCAAGACAAATGGAATACTTGATATCTTATATAATGGACTAACCGATGCTTCTAAGGACTTCCTAGATAGTTGTGCTGGTTGTGTTTTCAGGGAACGAACTATTGCTCAAGCTGAAAAATTATTGAATAACATATTGAAAATTTGTTATGATTGGACTATTCCTGAACCACCGCCTAAACCCACTCCAAAGAAGAGGGGTATATTATATCTCAGTCCCGAAGATATGCAAGAGGCAAAGAAATCTATGAAGGAAAAAGGTATTAAAGCTGAGGATGTTAAAAATTTACCTCCTATTGAAGAAATACATGGGCTTAATACACCACCAATGCCTATGGTGGTAGAGGTAAATTCTCTTATGAAGTCCAATGAAAATGATAATCCTCACAATATGCATCCTACTCAATGCCTTTTTTTGTTTGAAAACTATATTAGGAAACAAGATCACTTCAATGCAAATGTTATGAAACAATTGAAATATAATTCTGATATGATTGATCACTTGAGTGACTTGTTATTTAGAATATCAAATGATGTTAGAGGTGTTGGAAAACATGCTTCGATGGTTCAAACCCAACTAGAACAAGCTGCTAAATCTCAAAGGGAATTGCTTGATGAAATGAATCATAATATGCATGACTTTACTATTAGAGTTGCAACTAGAGAAGTAAAATGACTCAGGAACCACCCTAAAAGAATTAAACAAGATTCACAAAGAGCTAACACTAGTGCACCTAGTTGTTCTAGAAAGAAAAAGAAAAAGGAAAATGATAGGACTTCACATGCTTCTAGTGAACCTAAAATAGAAAAACCTCCTGACAATCAAAATGAAAATTCTATCTCTGACGCTGAAACTCAATCAGGTAATGAACACTCACCTAATGATAATGAAAAAGATAATCATGAGGTTCATGAAGACTCTGAACCAACCAATGATAAAGAACCAGGTAATGATGTTGAAATAGAACCACCTGTTGATCTTGCTAACCCACAATCTAAAAATAAAAGATATGACAAAAGAGACTTTGTGTCTAGGAAACACGGTAAAGAAAGAGAACCATGGGTTCAAAAACCTATGCCTTTCCACCCAAGTCAACTAAAAAGAATGATGATGAAGAATTTGAACGCTTTGTTGAAATGCTGAGGCCAGTCTTTTGGCGTACTCGCTTGACTGATATCTTGAAAATGCCTCCTTATGCAAAGTATATGAAAGACATCATCACGAATAAGAGAAAAATACCAGAAGCTGAAATCTCCACTATGCTTGCTAATTATACTTTTAAAGATGGAGTGCCTAAAGAACTTGGAGATCCGGGAATACCAACTATACCTTGCTCTATCAAAAAGAATTATGTGAAAACTGCTTTGTGTGACTTAGGAGTTGGTGTTAGTGTTATGCCTTTCTCTTTATATAAAAGACTTGGCTTGAATAAACTCACACCTACTGAAATATCTTTGCAAATGGCTGACAAATCAACTGTCATACCTATCGGTATCTGTGAGGATGTGCCCGTTGTTGTTGCTAATGTTACTATTTTGACTGATTTTGTTATACTTGAGATGCCCGAGGACGACAACATGTCGATTATCCTTGGTAGACCCTTATTGAATACTGCAGGGGTTGTTATTGATTGCAATAAAAGCAAGGTCACTTTACATATTAATGGCAATGAGCACACGATGCACTTTTCGAAGAAACAATTCCAAGTGAATGGTATTAATGTTATTGAAAAATCTCCGACAATCACCATTAGAAATTTTCAAATACCTCTACCTACTGTCAAAAAGAAATATGAAATGCTTATTGTTGGGGAAATGCAAATCCCCATTGAGGTAACTTAGTGATTTACGAAATTTCTTCGGTTTCATGCTAACCGAAAGTGGTTGTTAATAAGACATGATCAACCTTATTAATGAATCATTTTTTAATGTTATGAAGTTAATGAATTTAGTAAGCACTACTTTCTGTCCCTACCTTTTGTTTTCTGTTTTTATTAGTTAAATAAACTAAAATGCCATGTTTTGTCTATTTTCTCAATTTCCCGTGCAATGAAAAAATGACCCAAAAATAAAAGTTCTCAGAATGCCCTGAAAATTTTATATGATTTTTTTCCTGAATGTTTAAGAATTTTTGGTGCAAAAATAACTAGAGGGGGTGCACCAGGAGGGCACAACCCACCTGGGTGTGCCAGCACCCCCTGGCACGCCCTGGGGGGTTGTGGTCCCCACATGGGCCCACTCACTTATCTCTTTAGCCCACATTGTCTCCTACCTCCCAAAAAAATCACTCTTGCTCTCTCTCCCAAGTTCTTGCTCATTTTGCTGCCAATTTCGATCTCTTTCCTCGAAGCTCCATTTCCGAAACTATTTCGGGAGATTGTTGCTTGGTATGTGACTCCATCATTTGTCCAATTAGTTTTTGTTTTAGTGGTTTATATTTTGAATAATTAGCTACTCTTGGTGCTACTGTAGATGTGCTTGCATGTTGAATTCTTAGTGTTCTAAGTTGTTTGAATGCTTGTTATGGCCTCTATGTATCCCTATGAGTAGTTGCTATCAATCTTACAAGTTTTTATTGACAAATTTTTGTCACTCCAAAATTTTTATTTTTAGAAAATTGTACGCGGACATGAATATCTTCTTGAAATATGTCTCAAGGAAGAACTCCAAGGGTGTTATTAGGGAGTCTTCTGACAATGATCTCCACCCTCTGAGGTTGGCAGAGGTACAGTCGTGTGAATGGCCGCACATCCAGTTCCTAAAATAATCCTCCTGAAGTGAGTTTGATTTATATGCTGAAAATCACTAGATACCACTTACTGAGTTTTGTGACATATGCTTGATCCCTTCTGATGGGAGCTTGGCTGAGCCTAGGCCGGCTGAGTTTGAGGATTTTTGTCGCACTTTGATAGTGGGTGATGAGAGGAGAGTGTCAGCCATCAGTGTCGGTGGTTTACATTTTCATGTTGTTCGTTACTTTGCATATTTCATTACCAAATGCTTTCTTGCTAGGGAGAAGGTGGGTGCACTTAGTTCACCAGACCTTGCTGTTTTATGTCATGCCATTGAGGGCGACAACACGTATAGCTTGGGAGCTATCATGGCTCGTCACTTGCACCTTAATAAATCTCAGGGTAAAATACATGGTGGGATTTATGCTACTCGTTTGGCGGCTCACTTCAACGTTGAGATACGCCCTCATGATTTCCCTCTTACCACAGTTTACCTAGATCGTGCAGCCATGGATCACCATCACTTTCTTGCACATGATCGTCCTGACATTGCCATTCCTTATAAATTGGTCTAGAACATTGACACTCGTGATGTTATCCCCTTGCCCGCACCTGCTTTGTTTTATTCTGTTGCCAGGGCGGATACCGGATTATGCTTGCAGACATCCTCGCCTACTGGAACGCTCACGCTGCTGCAGAGGATGCACAGGCACCTCCCTAGTGGGATTGGTGGATGCCCGCTCCTCAGCAGTGGGATGAGTGGATGCATGGTCCTCAGGATCCATACTACCCTCGAGGCTATTGATTCACTACCAAGTTAGGCCAAAAGCCTAAGCTTGGGGGAGTACGTGTTCTCACCGACATTATATTCATGATCACATATAATTTCAATTGTCGGTGCTCACACTTTATCATTGTATTATCCATGCTTAGATTTATTTTTCTTGCTTTCTTCTTGTGTGTTTGAACAACTTTAGAAAAAATCCAAAAAAATAGTTGTAGTTAATTTACTTTCTATGCATGCTTAGTAGTAGCACTAGAAAGAAAATCCAAAAAGATTTCCTTGTTCTTCTTTTGCTTGTTGGGAGCTTTCCCATGTAAATAGTTTTTCTCGTTTTTGCTTTTCTCTTATTTGCTTGCTGAAGAAAACCAAAAACTCCAAAAATATTTCAGTGTGTCTCTGAATTTCTTTTCTTTTATTCGAGTCGTACCGAGGAGAAGACCACGATGAAAATGTTGAGTGGCTCTTATATGAATAACTGTTGAACTACTAAGAGCCCATTTTACCTTGTCTTCTCCTGTTGAATAAAATGTTTGCAGATTCCAGCTTAGTCCATGGCACTCTTGCACTATTATTATTTTCATATCATTCGGTCGTGCAAGTGAAAGGCAATAATGACGATATCCGATCAGCTGGTCGTGGCAAAGAGAAACTGGTATGAACTCGACTTGTCTTGTCCGTGTAAATATGTTTAACCTAGTGTCCATGATTCAGCCCGTTATGATTAAACATGTTTGCAATGACAATTAGAGATTATAGTTTCTCATGCCATGCATAAGTAGCTGGGAGTGGATAATGATTTATCTTGGATATCAACATAGCACTGTTCAAGATATCTTCCGATATGCCGATAAATCGGCTGATTTATCGCTTACCGGTGTCATACCGATAAGATAAATCGGCCGATAAAGCAGCTGATATGGCGATAAATCGGCCGATATGCCGATAAACTGGCCGATTTACCCCTTATCATGGGTCAAATGATAAGTTCCCGATAAGCGATATCCCCAACATTGCAACATAGCGTTAAAATCAATGTGATGTAGTATGTGTTGACACACGAACACGTCACGTGTACCCTCAACGGCACTATCTTATTCAATCGGCAAGTTTTCGTCCCGATGGTAATCTTTTCACTCGGAATATTTTCACCTGGACGACAATTTCACTCGGATGATCATATTTCCACTCGGATGACTATATTTCCACTTGGATAATAATAAGTTCATCCGGTCAGCAAACTTTCACTCGACCGGTAAATTTTCACTCGACCGTAAACTTTCACTCGGATGGTAAACTTTTCACTCGGATTTCCGACTGAAAACATAGCCCGATCTTGATTTGTCTCTCCAGGCCTCATACGACCTCGGATTGAGACGAATTATATATGAAAATCGATCGGCTCGACGAGACGAAACTTTTCCGTGTTGAAGGTTTTTCGATTCAAGGCCGTCTTGATGGCCGAATTACTCGCGCAACCTATCAGACAAGTGTCTGGCACCTCGCGCCATATTTCCGTTGAGGTTCGGTCTGCAGTGTATTGCCTCTAACTTTTGCATATGAACTCGGATTGAGATGATTTATATATCAAAATCGATTGCCTCGACGAGACGAAGACAATTCCTTAAGAGTGCTCTTCATCCGAGGTCATCTTGAAGACGTGATTGGCCAAAAACCACTCGGAACATTGAATTATGCCACTCGGAGTATAGTTTCGGTCCGTAAGATAAAGTCGAATGAATATAACCGAAACATCAAAGTGGTTCCACTCGGCGACGTGAATCTTTTCATGCTGAAAACCCGTTCACTCGAGACCATCTTCATTGCAATCTGTATCTTGCCAAAATCAGGTGTCAACACATGCCCCCCTGTTTTTCGGCAAAGCTTGCACGCCGAAAAATAATATGCATAGTGTTTGTTCTAAGGACGATATCAACACTCCATCGGCCATTTATTTTTCTCAGGGCGATAATTATGTATCGGCCATGTTTGTGCTAAGGGCGATAATCGTATATCGGCCATTGCCCACTTAGGCTTCCTGCCACACACTCGGGTGGTACTTCTTCAAATATTTGCCATTGAGAGCTCGAGGTAACAATGCCCCTTGTATTGATTCCACCAAATATGAATTTCCGGGAACAACTCTTGTAATTCTAAAAGGACCTTCCCAACTTGGAGACCACTTCCCGAATTTTCTATCTCTTGAACCAATCGGCAGAATCACTTTCCAGACGAGATCACCAACTTGAAAATTCTTCAACTTAACTTTCTTATTGTAAGCTCTTGCAACCCTCAACTTGTCTCTCTCTATGGACTTCAAAGCAACCAAACGTTTATCGGCAACCTCATCAATATTGTCCATCATCAAGTTATAAAAGTCTACTGCCGATAAATCATTTTGTTTGGCTATTCTCAAAGCATTCAAATTTACTTCCACTGGTAAAACGGCCTCTTGACCATATACTAGCTCATATGGGGTCACCTTCGTAGCACCATGCCTTGAAATTCTATGTGCCCACAAAGCTTCAGACAACAACTCATGCCATCTCCTTGGATTATCTTCAATCTTTTTCTTGATGAGTTTGATTAAAATTTTATTGCTAGACTCAGCTTGTCCATTAGCTTGGGCATAATATGGAGAGGAATTGAGCAACTTTATGTTATAAGATCCGGCAAACTCTCTGACTTGGTGTGACATGAAAGATGAACCTTGATCTGTTGTTAACGTTTGAGGAATACCGAATCTATGAATAATGTGCTCGGTTATGAATTGAATTACCTCTGTATGTGTCATGTTCTTGAGAGGTACTGCTTCAGACCATTTAGTGAAATAATCAGTTGCCACCAATACGAACCGATGCCCCTTTGAGGAAGATGGATGAATTTGCCCAATAAAGTCTAAACCCCATCCTCTGAAAGGCCACGGCTTGATAACAGGATGCAACATAGCAGCAGGAGCCAATTGAATATCACCAAATTTTTGACAAGCTTCGCACCCTTTATAATATCTGAAGCAATCATTAATCATAGTCGGCCAATAAAACCCAGCACGTCGCAATAACCATTTCATCTTGGGAGCCGACTGGTGAGTGCCACAAATGCCTTCATGTACCTCTCCCATAGCAACTCTTGCCTGGTCCTCATCCAAACACTTTAGAAGAACATCATCGACTGTTCGGCGATAAAGACCATCATCTCTCATTGTATACTTGAAAGCCATACGCCGAACAGCCCTGTCCACCCTTTCACTCGGATTGCACAAGTAATCAACAATGGGCTTCCTCCAGTCGGGATTGTCACCTGCACTAGATTTGTTAATGACCGAATCAGTGGGTTCTGGTTCGGCCTCTTCTATACTGGTAAGACAAGACATCGGACTTTGAGAAATATGAAACATGCCATGATCAACATGGTATCCAGATGCTTGTTGTGCCAACTCATTTGCTCTCCAGTTGTCATGTGTGCAATGCTAAAACAATCCAAAGTAGAGATTATATCTAGACATTTATCAAGATAAACATTAAGTGATTCGTCCAAACACTGAAAGACTTTGGATATTTGCTGCACCACTAGTAACGAATCACCATAAGCCTCAATATGTGTAACACCTATAGCAAGTAACATCTCTAGGCCGAATAACAATGCTTCATATTCGGCTTGATTGTTTGTGCAAAAATATTCTAAGCGGCATGAGGCTTCAAAAACAGCACCATGATGAGATATATAAACAATACCAACACCTTGGCCATTGCTACAAACTGAACCATCAAAGTATAATCTCCATGGTACTAATGAAACAAGGTTCATATCAACATCATGCTTGTTATTAATCCGATGTTCAACAATGAAATTAGCAACAATTTGGCCTTTCATAGATTTTAGAGATTCATAAGCCAAATCATATTCAATCAAAGCATAAGCCCACTTGCCAATTCTACCACTAAGAATTGGTCTATGCAACATGTATTTAATGACATCGGTTTGAAAAGCTACTACACAAACACTCGGCACTAAATAATGTCTCAGTTTTGTGCAAGCATAATATAAGCATAGACATAATTTCTCAATAAATGTATACCTTGTCTCTACGTCCAATAAGCGGCGGCTCAAATAAGTGATGGCATGCTCTTTTCCTTCGGTCTCTTGAGTTAGAACAGCACCAATAACTCCTTCCTCTGCTGCAATGTAAAGTCTGAAGGGTTCCCTATGCTTGGGTGCTTTCATCACCGGAGGAGTGCACAAATAATTCTTGATCATATCAAATGCTTCTTGCTATTTTGCCCCCCAAGTGAAATCAGCATCATTCTTTAACCGAAGGATAGGAGTAAATGCATCAACTTTCCCTGATAGATTAGCTATGAACCTTCTCAAATAATTGACCTTGCCAAGGAACTTTTGCATATCTCTCTTGCACGTTGGAGCCTCCACTTTCTGTATAGCCTCTATCTTTTTGGGATCAATCTCTATACCATCTTCATGAATAATGAAACCCAAAAACTTGCCAGCTGACACGCCGAAAGCACACTTCAAAGGATTCATTTTCAATCCATACTTTTTCATTCCTTCAAAAGCTAAACGCAAATCAGCCAAGTGAGAATCAAAAGCATCCGATTTGACAACAATATCATCAATATAAACTTCAAGTATGACACCGAGTAAATAATGAAAAATCAAATTCATGGCCCTTTGATATGTGGCGCCAGCATTTTTTAATCCGAATGTCATCATTGTCCACTCGAATAAACCAAGTAAACCAGGGCATCGAAAAGCTGTCTTGTACATGTCCTCTTCGGCCATAAAAATTTGATTGTATCCGGCATTACCATCTAGAAAGCTAATAACCTTATGTCCAGAAGCATCATTAATAAGCATATCGGCTATTGGCATAGGATACTCATCTTTGGGTGTAGCCCTATTCAAATCTCTGAAATCAATGCACACCCTCAACTTGCCAGATCCTTTCTTCTCTACTGGGACAATGTTAGAAATCCACTCGGCATACCTGTAAGGTCGAATGAAATTAGCTTCAAGCAGTCGACCGATCTCTTCCTTGATCCAGTCATATGTTTTCGGATTAAATTTTCCGGCCGACTGTTTATAAGGTCTAAAACCGGCCTTTATAGGCAACCGATGCTCCACTAGCTCTCGGCTTAACCCTGGCATCTCATGATATTCCCATGCAAAGCAACAAACATATTCTTTCAGTAGCTCGATTAACTTAGCCTTACAATCGGCTTTCAAATTTTTGTTTATAAATGTCGGTCGAGTGACTGAACCATCTCTAATATCTACCTCTTCTAACGGATTGGCTGATGTAAAACCTTGTCCAAGTTTATCCATGTCATCCAACTCCTCTATAGACTCATACATATCGTTCTCATTGGATCGATACTTTACAAGACATTTTTGTAACCACTCGGAATTAGGATCCATTTAAACATATCATACCTTGGAGCCGATTGCATTCACTCGGCTTTAAAGAGATGGGCACAAAACCATTCTTGGTCGCGCTGAGAAAATCAAATTCTGATAAGTCACGTCCCATCAAGCATGTAGCGTTGGGATGTTGCCAATCCACCGATGCATCAGCCAAAGCAACACAGGCCGAGTTATCCGCGTGAATAACTTCCACTTCATCTTCAACCCACTGAATCAAAAACTGGTGCATAGTGGATGGCACGCACTGGTTTCCATGATCCCAATCACGGCCTAGTATGACGTTGTAGTTACCTTGCACCTCAGGGACAAAGAATGCAGTAGCCAAAGTTTTGCTTCCGACTGTAAGCTCCACATACATTACACCTTTGGCTTCAGTTTTCTCTTTGCCTTCAAACCCGTTGAGCACCATATTGGTCTTGATCAATTCTTCATCAGGCAAACCCAATTTCTTGAAGACCGAATAAGGCATAAGATTTACCACAGCACCACCATCAACAAGCATCCGAGTGAGCGGCGACCCATTGATATGACCTCTGAGATATAATGGTTTCAGATGCGTTACTGGTTCTTTTGGTTTCTCGAATATTGCGTTTTTAGGGCCAAAATCCAGCTGAGCCACCTCCCCTTCTTCATCTACAGCACGAAACTCAGCAGGTAAGTAATACACCATATTGATATCCATACCTTCATGAACCGTCATAGACTCATAGTCCAACATATCAGCCTCCTCCTCGAGTGCATCCACAGATTCTGAAATTTGTCCAAGTGAAGGAGAAGTAAGAAGTGTCGCAGATGATGTCATATCTGTTGCATCGTCCTCCTTTGGTGATGTAGGTATTGCTGTGATAGATGTAGAAGTTGATGTATCTTGTATTTGTTTAGGCCTCCACACTTTTTTTGGTGGAACCATGGGTCGAGTGTCATTGAACAACTTATCCCTTTGTTTCTCGGCCTCCTGTTCTGCCATCTCTCGACTCCTTAACCTCTGTAGTTTCCTCTTTTGTGTCTTTGTTAGCCCTGGAGGACACCACTTTGGCTGAGTGTATTTAGGATCTCTCGTTTTTACTCGCCTGGTGCTTGCTTTATGGTCATTAGCTGAGTGCTTTGGCGCGATAGCAAGTATCGGCTCAGTCGGATTGCTATGCACAATCGGCTGCTATATGGCGAATGTTTCGGTGCCCAAGATAAGTGAGTCGGCATCCAATTTCTCCTTGCCTTTTCCCGACTCAACTGCTGCAACACTTGGTGATTTAACACGCCATTCTTTTCGACTTTCCAGATGCATGAAATTTCCACTCGGGCACACCTTTTTACTCTGATGGAATCCACTCGGATGAATATCACTCGGATGGAATTCAGTCAGATGGAATCTACTCGGCCACATTTTTTCACTCGGATAGCTTCCACCTGGGTGCATTCTTACACTCGGATAATTTCCATCCGGTCGCATGTTTTGACCAGCCGACCGATAGTTACCGATGTTCAGTCGGCCTCTATATGAATAGTCAAGTCGATCCCAAACAGATTGTGTATGCTTTTCTGGAAACGACACCCTTGGTCCACTCGGTTTTATATACTGACTGAACATATCAGCTGATGGTGACCTTGGTCGCTTCAGGTATGATGGCCGGTTAGAGCTGGGACCAGCCGACTGATTAGCATATTTGGATAGCAACATATCAAAAGTTGGCTTGATCCGCTTGCGTTGTACTTTAACTTCATTCCTTTTCCACTTGCCAATTTCTGGACTCTTGGGCTTGACAAATCTCACACGAGCATTTTCTTGCACTTGCGATTTCCCCCCGAGTGTAGGATTCTTGATGGTGATTTTGATCACTTCCTTGCCATCGGGTTGCTTACCAAGCACAACCTGTCTCCCCAAGACCTTGTTGTTCTCCTTGTCTTTCCTGGGCTCACCAACAATGACATTAGCTTTATTAGCAGATTCGGCTACCTCCGGCCGAATGAGTAGCTTCTTGCCCTCCAAATCCATGGTATTCATTGGAAAAGGCTGTTTATCAACTTGCATCTCAGAAAAGTTCAATCGTCCATCATTAATGGCCGATTGTATCTGTCGTCGAAAAACATTGCAATCATTAGTAGCATGAGAAAAAGAATTATGATACTTGCAATAAGCACACCGTTTTAGCTCTTCAAACAGTGGTAAAGTATGAGATATTCTAATAATCTTAGCCTGCAGCAAAGCATCAAATATTCTATCACACTTAGCAATGTTAAAAGTAAACTTCATCTCTTCATCACGATTCTTATGAATCGGTTTCAGATCATTGCAAGTAAAGGGTTTGGCCTTAGATGGCCAAACAAATTCAGTAGCAAAAACATCACCCTCATCGTCCGAGTGATCACTATCATATTCCACCATATTCATCTTTGGACGATCGGCTTTGTATCTATGCACTTCTTTGAGATCTTTGCTTCGGCTTTCCTGAGCCAAAGCCCCTTTGTAAGACTTGGTTGATATTTAAGAACTCATAACCTTCTAGCTTTTCTCTAATGGGAGTTCTCAAACCACTCAGCACTAGGTATGCCAAGTCTCTCTCGGTTATCACCAAACTAAAACACCGGTTTTTTGTTTCTCTGAATGTCCTGACGTAATCGGAGACCGATTCATCATGCTTCTGTTTAACCGATGTTAGATGTGATAACTTGAGTTCATTGTCGCTGCTATAAAAGTGATCATGAAAGTTCTGCTCTAGTTGTGACCAAACCCGAATGGAACCATGTGGTAAAGAAGAAAACCATGAAAATGCAGTACCAGTTAAAGATAAAGGAAACAAATGCACTTTCAACTCATTTAGTGAGCCTGCTTCACCTAGTTGTGCTAAGTATTGACTAACATGCTCCCATGTGGTTTTTGTGCCCTCTCCATTGAACTTAACAAAATCTGGAATCTTATATCCCGGAGGGCACTGGATGGCATCAAAGTACTCAGGGTACGGCTTTTGGTAAATCCGATTCCGAGGTAACTCAACTCCAAAATTCTCTCTAAGCATCTTAGCCATCTCCTCTCTAAGATTAGCTAGACCATCATCCGTAGTGGACAATGAAGCTTGTGGCAGTGATATAGGAAGAGTGTGGTTACTAGCTGTAGGTAGGAATTGTGGCATGTATGTCGACCCATAATTTGGTAGTGGTCGAGTGGTTGTAGCTGTAGGTAGAGTTTGGTTCGGCGTTGCTGATGAAGCTATGTACCTAGGGTAGGGTCATGGACCTATCCAAACTAACCTACCCAAGGACATATCCAGAAGAAATCATCTTTCAATCGACTTGAAGGTGTCTCACTCGACAGACTTGAAGATACTCGACCAAGAAGCAATCACTCGACCAAGACCAAGCCACTCGACGGTCAGGTGACCTAAAGGCGCTTCGCATGCTAACGGTCGGTTATTAAGTAGCTTTTATGGTCATCATAGCACTTTATTACTGGCGTTACTAGTAACGCCCTGCCTTAATGTACATTGAACCCTTTGTATCGTGGGCTGGCTAGGGTCTGGGCGCACTCTATATAAGCCACCCCCCTCCTCTGAGACAAGGGTTCGCACGCCTGTAATTCAAACATGCATAATCCAGTCGACCGCCTCCGGGCTCCGAGACGTAGGGCTATTACTTCCTTCGAGAAGGGCCTGAACTCGTAAATCTTGCGTTCCTACAACTCCTCTATAGTTAAGATCTTGCCTCTCCATACTTACCCCCCTACATCACTGTCAGACTTAGAACCACGACAGTTGGCGCCCACCTTGGGGTAGGTGTTTTAGCATTTTGTTGGAGTTGCGATCTTTTCCGACCCGAATCATCATGGTTTTCGGCGGAGTTTTGGTGGAGGGCCGCGAGATCCGTCTCGGCGCGCTCACGTTCATCGCCGACGACTCCGTGTGGCTTCAGGAGGCTCCGCTCGAGGTGGACGCACTCCCTGTCCGCGGGGTAATGCACTTTAGCACGTGCGTCCGCGGCGTTCTCCTGCGGCAACCATCGACCCCCTACCGGTCGGCTCCTGTGTTGTCCTCCCTCCCAGTTTCCCGCCGGCGCAAGCGCTCTGGTCGGTCGAGACTCCAGCGGTGGGTGAGACACGCGGTGGCACGCTAGTCGGCCACCCCTCAAGTCGCGGCGATCGAGCCCGACGAATCCCTCTATGGCCTGTTCGACCTGTCGACCGGCTCCGCAGAGACCGCATCCGAGTGCGATAGCAGCGATCCGGCGGCAGAGGTTCTGATGGTCGATGGACCTCCCAGTCCTCCCGGTTTTCCCCGCACCGACGGAGGCGCGGGTGGAGGCGACCCGTCGCGTCCTCATGAGGAATATCTTCCCGAGCCTCTCATGTCGCTGCAGAGAGAAGAACTTCGCCGCCGGAACATGGATGCATTGCACACTCCTATCATTGGAGAAACCCCTGAGGCTCGTGCCTTGGAGGACGCGCGCCTGGCAAACTTGGCCGAGCCCACTCGACTGAAGAACCTCCAGCAAGCACTCGACGAGCATGCGTGACAACGGGTTCCCGAATCCAGTGTCAGCTCTTCCCGCCCCCGCAGGTATATCGAACTCCAATTCAGAATTTAGCAGCTGCAGCCCGCATAGCAGAGTCGATTCAGCCTTCCCAGTCGGAGGCTGGCAGAGGCTTGCTGCAGATCAGAGCGTTGCTCCGGGCAGCAGGAGACCAGAATTCCGCTGTTTCTCAGTCGCGGAACAGGATTCATAGTAGATCCGTTGCCGCAGACACAGTCCAGTCGGCTCATAGCCCAAGATCGCCCCCGAGGCATGAGGGACGTGGGGACCGGCGTAATCAGCATGGTAACCGTGAGCAATATGATCACCGATTCGATCGTGATGATCGACATCGAGTGCCCACCCCTTCCCCGAGGAGCGGGGCGTATGCGCCTCGACAACAGGATGATAGGCGCCCTCATAGTGTTGGGCGAAGGATTCCAGTCGACTCCAGGGAGCTAGGCTTCGATGCGAGATCCATTCTCGTTCAAGGTTTGGTTGACAGGAACAGAGCTCACCGGGAAGGACACGACAGAGATGCTCCTACCAGCAGTAGAGCACATGTTTCGGGGCCAGAGTGCTTTAGTAGAGCCATCAGGGCCGCTGTGATTCCTCCCAACTTTAGGTTGGCGACTGGAGTCAGCAAGTTCACTGGCGAGTCCAAGCCCAATATTGGGCTTGAAGACTACCGAGTGGCCGTCCAGATTGGCGGCGGCAATGATGAGGTGGCCATGAAGCACCTGCCTCTCATGTTGGAGGGCTCGGCCAGAGCGTGGCTGAACCAGTTAGCACCCAGCAACATTTACACTTGGGAAGATCTCGCCCGAGTGTTTGTCACCACATTCGAAGGAACATGCAAACAACCGGCAGGGTTGGCGGAACTGCGGTCCTACATGCAGAAGCCGAATGAAACCTTGAGGGATTACATCCAGAGATGGATCATGTTGCACCACACGGTAGAGAATGTGCCTGACCACCAAGCAGTCTGTGCCTTCAAAGAAGGCGTCAAGTACAAAGAACTGAATCTGAAATTCGGTCGAACCGGAGATATGTCTCTGAACCGAATGATGGAGATTGCCACCAAGTACGCTAATGGAGAAGATGAGGATCGACTCCAGAGTGGCAAGCTGAAGTCAGTCGCCCAAGAAACCGGAGGAAATTCCAATCGGAAACAGAAGCGGAAAGCCGAGCCAGCTGCTCCTGGGGAAGCCTTGGCTGTGACTCAAGGAAAGTTTAAGGGGAAACCCAAAGGACCTTGGAACCCCAAGAAAGTTAAAGACCAAGACGGAAATGATGTGTTGGATTTGCCGTGCCTCGTCCACACTAAGAAAGATGAAGAGGGTAATTTTATTTACCCAAAACATACCACTCGACAGTGTCGACTCTTGATCGAGCAGTTCCAGGGCAAGCAGCCCAAAGATAAAGAGAAGGAGTCAGACAAAGTTGAGGACAAGGAAGATAGCGACGATGGATACCCCCAATTCAATTCCACCCTGATGATTTTTGCTAATATTGAGAGCAAAAGTCGACTGAAAGTCATCAACCGAGAGGTGAATATGGTTGCTCCGGCGACACCAAGTTATTTGAAATGGTCTCAGACTGCCATCATGTTCGACCAGTCCGATCACCCAACGCATATTGCCACCCCTGGGAGGCAAGCTCTGGTGGTCGACCCATTGGTTGAAAGCACTCGACTGACCAAAGTCTTGATGGATGGTGGCAGTGGTTTGAACATATTGTATGCTGAGACGTTGAAAGGGATGGGCATTCCGATGTCCAGACTCAGTGCCAGCAACATGAGTTTCCATGGAATCATTCCTGGGAAGAAGGCTGAATCACTCGGCTAGATTGCTCTTGATGTGGTTTTCGGTGATTCCAAGAATTACCGCAAAGAAAAGTTGACATTTGAAGTTGTAGACTTCCAGAGTGCCTACCACGCTATTTTGGGCAGGCCGGCTTATGCACGCTTCATGGCCCGACCATGTTATGTGTATCTCAAATTGAAGATGCCTGGCCCCAAAGGTGTGATCACTATTACGGGCAATCGGAAGAAAGCAGAAGAATATTTTCAGAAAGGTTCGAAGATCGCCGATGCTCAGATGGCAGTGGTGGAGTTGCAGGAATACCAGAAGATTGCAGACCCGAGTGATTTGTTGCGAGCCAAGAAGCCCGCTACAGAATCAGCTTTTCAGTCGACTGGTGATACGAAGACAGCTCACATCCACCCGACCGACCCCAGCGCTGCTCCAACTCATATCTTGACAACACTCGACTCCAAATAGGAAGAAGCGCTCATCCAGTTCCTCCATGAGAACTGGGACATTTTCGCATGGAAGCCTTCTGACATGCCGGGTGTTCCCAGGGAGCTGGCTGAGCACCGCCTAAGAGTCGACTCAAAAGTAAAACCTATCAAGGAACATCTCCGACGGTTCGCTGTCCAGAAGAGAAAGGCCATTGGCGAGGAGGTGGCTCGGCTCTTAGCAGCGGAGTTCATCTGAGAAATCTACCACTCCGAGTGGCTCGCCAACGTTGTTATGGTCCCCAAGAAGGACAAGTCACTTCGCATGTGCATTGACTTTAAACATATCAATCGGGCCTGCCCGAAGATCATTTTCCTCTCCCCCGCATCGAACAGATAGTCGACTCGACTGCGGGATGTGAGCGACTATCTTTTTTAGACGCCTATTCCGGGTACCATCAGATCCGTCTGTATGGACCTGACGAGATTAAAACAGCCTTCATCACTCCATTCGGGTGCTTCTGCTATGTTACCATGTCGTTCGGCCTCAAGAATGTCGGAGCCACATTCATGAGGATGATTCAGAAGTGTTTTCTCACCCAAATCAGTCAGAATGTGGAGGCGTACATGGATGATATTGTGGTCAAGTCACGGAAGGGTTCCGACCTGCTGACTGACCTTGCTGAAACCTTTGCCAACCTCAGGAGGTATGATATCAAGCTTAATCCATCAAAGTGCACATCTGGAGTTCCTGGCGGAAAATTAATCGGTTTTCTCGTTTCCGAACGGGGAATCGACGCCAATCCAGAAAAAGTCAGCACTATACTCCGAATGAAAAGTCCTGTGCAAGTGCACGATGTCCAGAAGCTTACTGGTTGCTTGGCCGCTTTAAGTCGATTCATATCTCGTCTCGGTGAAAAGGCATTGCCCCTTTACCGATTGATGAAGAAGTCCGACAAGTTCGAGTGGACTCCTGAAGCTGATGTAGCATTTGCAGAGCTCAAAGCTCTGCTCTCCAGCCAGCCAGTGCTTGCTGCCCCAATCAGTAAGGAGCCTTTGCTGCTTTACATTGCAGCCACGGGACAAGTCGTCAGTACGGTACTTACGGTCGAGCGGGAAGAAGAAGGAAAGGCCTTCAAAATTCAGCGCCCAGTATATTATATTTCTGAAGTTTTGACCCCGTAGAAGCAAAGATATCCTCATTATCAGAAGCTTGTATACGGGATTTATATGACCACAAAGAAAGTTGCTCATTACTTCTCTGATCATTCCATTACAGTCGTCAGTGACGCTCCATTATCAGAGATCCTGCATAACAGGGATGCAACCAGTCGAGCGGCAAAATGGGCGATTGAACTCCTTCCTCTAGATATCAAGTTTGAGGCAAAGAAAGCTATTAAGTCCCAGGCAATCGCAGATTTCGTCGCCGAGTGGATTGAACAGCAGCTGCCAACTCAGGTTCACTCGGAGCATTAGACCATGTTCTTCGACGGTTCCAAGATGCTGAATGGCTCTGGTGCCGGAGTAGTGCTGGTCTCCCCCAGAGGAGATAAACTCAGTTATGTTCTTCAAATCCACTTTGATTCCTCCAACAACGAGGCAGAATACGAAGCACTTTTGTATGGGTTGCGCATGGCCATTTCACTCGACGTCCATCGCCTCATGGTCTATGGCGACTCAGATTTGGTGGTTAATCAGGTGATGAAGGAATGGGACGTCAGAAGTCCAGCCATGGCTGGTTATTGCAATGCAGTGAGAAAGCTGGAGAAGAAATTTGAGGGGTTAGAGCTTCATCACATACCCCGACTGAAAAATCAAGCAGCTGATGATCTGGCAAAAATAGGTTCCAAAAGAGAAGCCATCCCCAGCAATGTGTTTTTGGAACACATTCACATACCATCAGTTCAGGAGGATCCCTTCAGTGAAGAGACCCCGCAGCCAAAAAGCGCCACAGATTCGACTGAAGTTGAAATTCCAGTTGTAGTCGACCTGATCATGGAAGTCTTGGTCAGCACTCCCGACTGGACAGTATCGTACATTGCATACATCCTAAGGAAAGAGCTCCCAGAAGACGAAGAAGAGGCTCGACAGATCGTACAACGATCCAAGACCTTTACAGTCATAAAAGGACAGTTATATAAAGAAAGCGCGACTGGAGTCAGTCAGAGGTGTATTACACCAGAAGAAGGTCGGATGATCCTTGATGATGTCCACTCGGGGACCTGTGGTCACCATGCGTCCTCTCGGACCATTGTGGCTAAAGCATACCGAGCGGGATTCTACTGGCCAACAGCCAATGAAATGGCAAAAGAGATAGTCGACAAGTGTGAAGGATGTCAGTATTACTCCAATATGTCGCACAAGCCCGCGTCAGCTCTGAAAACCATTCCACTCATCTGGCCCTTCGCTGTTTGGGGGCTGGACATGGTTGGACCACTGAGAACAGGCAGGAGCGGCTTCACTCATGTGCTAGTAGCAGTCGACAAGTTCACCAAATGGATTGAAGCCAAGCCTATCAAGAACCTTGACGCTTGCACTGCTATCAGTTTTGTCAGAGGGTTGATATTCAGATATGGAGTTCCGCACAGCATCATCACTGACAATGGGTCAAACTTCGATTCTGACAAATTCAGGGCCTTTTGCGCCTCTCGGGGTACCCGAGTCGACTATGCTTCGGTCGCTCACCCCCAGTCGAATGGGCAAGCAGAAAGGGCAAACGGCCTAATTCTCAAAGGACTGAAACCCCGGTTGATGCGCGATCTCAAGCACGCAGCAGGTGCGTGGGTCGAAGAGCTTCCATCAGTCCTTTGGGGATTGAGCACAACCCCGAACCGATCGACCGAAAGAACCCCATTCTTTCTGGTCTATGGAGCCGAGGCAGTCTTGCCGAGTGACCTACTTCACAACGCTCCCCGAGTCGAGCTCTACCCTGAAGATGAAGCAGAACAAGCCCGGCAGGATGCAGTCGACCTCCTGGAAGAAGAAAGAGAAATGGCCATGATTCGATCGACCATCTACCAACAAGACTTGCGCCGATTCCATGCCAGAAATGTGAAGGGTCGAGCCTTCCAAGAGGGAGACTTAGTCCTCCGAGTGGATCAGCAGAAACCACACAAACTCGGCCCTACTTGGGAAGGCCCCTTCATAGTCACCAGAGTCCTTCGCAATGGAGCATACCACCTCTACAATGTCGATCTCCAGATTGATGAGCCGCGAGCCTGGAATGCGGAGCTACTCCGCCCCTTTTTATACTTGAATTCTCACTCGGATGAGATGTAATAAGAAAAAACTCCTGTAGTTTATTTTTCAAAGACAAGAGCGTTATAATTTTCTCAGTGATTGTTATCGTTTTTTGTTTGCGAATGAAATCCCCCAGTGGGTGGCTTGGCTGCGAATCCGTTTCGCCTAAGTTTGAAAAAAAATCTTACCGAGTGGAGAGCAGTCCTCCCACTCGGGGGCTTAGCTGCAGTCCAGTACTCGCCTAAGTTCTCTCACTGGAGGACTTAGCTGCAGTCAGGCACTCACCTAAGTTTGAAAAAATCCTACCGAGTGGAGAGCAGTCCTCCCACTCGGGGGCTTAGCTGCAGTCTAGTACTCTCCTAAGTTCTCTCACTTGAGGACTTAGCTGCAGTCAGGCACTCGCCTAAGTTTGAAAAAATCCTACCGAGTGGAGAGCAGTCCTCCCACTCGGGGGCTTAGCTGCAGTCCAGTACTCGCCTAAGTTCTCTCACTTGAGGACTTAGCTGCAGTCAGGCACTCACCTAAGTTTGAAAAAATCCTACCGAGTGGAGAGCAGTCCTCCCACTCGGGGGCTTAGCTGCAGTCCAGTACTCTCCTAAGTTCTCTCACTTGAGGACTTAGCTGCAGTCAGGCACTCGCCTAAGTTTGAAAAAATCCTACCGAGTGGAGAGCAGTCCTCCCACTCGGGGGCTTAGCTGCAGTCCAGTACTCGCCTAAGTTCTCTCACTTGAGGACTTAGCTGCAGTCAGGCACTCACCTAAGTTTGAAAAAATCCTACCGAGTGGAGAGCAGTCCTCCCACTCGGGGGCTTAGCTGCAGTCCAGTACTCGCCTAAGTTCTCTCACTTGAGGACTTAGCTGCAGTCAGGCACTCGCCTAAGTTTGAAAAAATCCTACCGAGTGGAGAGCAGTCCCCCCACTCGGGGGCTTAGCTGCAGTCCAGTACTCGCCTAAGTTCTCTCACTTGAGGACTTAGCTGCAGTCAGGCACTCGCCTAAGTTTGAAAAAATCCTACCAAGTGGAGAGCAGTCCTCCCACTCGGGGGCTTAGCTGCAGTCCAGTACTCGCCTAAGTTCTCTCACTTGAGGACTTAGCTGCAGTCAGGCACTCGCCTAAGTTTGAAAAAATCCTACCGAGTGGAGAGCAGTCCTCCCACTCGGGGGCTTAGCTGCAGTCTAGTACTCCCCTAAGTTCTCTCACTTGAGGACTTAGCTGCAGTCAGTCACTCGCATAAGTTTGAAAAAATCCTACCGAGTGGAGAGCAGTCCTCCCACTCGGGGGCTTAGCTACAGTCCAGTACTCGCCTAAGTTCTCTCTCTTGAGGACTTAGCTGCAGTCAGGCACTCGCCTAAGTTTGAAAAAATCCTACCGAGTGGAGAGTAGCCCTCCCACTCGGGGACTTAGCTGCAGTCCAGCACTCGCCTAAGTTTGAAACACATCCTGCTTTGCAGCAACAAGGGGCAGGTCGACTACCGCCTCCTCCTTGGAGAGCTTCGCCACAAATACAACGCACACTTCATCCTGCTCTGCAGTAACAAGGGGCGGGTCGACTGCCGCCTCCTCCTTGGGGAGCTTCGCCACAAATACAACACGCACTTCATCCTGCTCTGCAGTAACAAGGGGCAGGTCGATTGCCGCCTCCTCCTTGGGGAGCTTCGCCACAAATACAACATACGATCCATCGCTGACCCGCAAAGACGACGAGGTGCAGGTCGACTGCTACCGTCTCCTTCAGAGTTGCGCCGCAAATACAAAAGTTGTCTCGAATAAAGAACGATTTCCACCCGACGGGGAACGCATAAAGATATTCGACGATAAACCAAGTTCAGATAAATCCTAAAGGTTTCCGGACCACCGATCAAAGTACTCGGGCATTCAGCCCGAAAGAGTTTAACGGTTACAAAAACCACTCGGCATTCCGAGGCAAATTTAAGGTGAGGCATAAAAGTTTGTTCACTCCGTAGGAGGAGGGCTAGCAGGCTCGACGAACTCATCCAGGTCGACACCGTCGGCTATCTGAGTGGCTGCAGCGATGAAAGTCTCCATAAAGTTCGGAAGTCATGTTTCTGGGTGTTGGCGACCTTGATTGCTGCCAGTTTGTCTTGTCGCACCTCCTTGCAGTGGACACGAACCAAAGACTGAGCCACGTCAGCGCCACACCGAGCAGCAGACTTCTTCCACTCCTGCACTCGGTCTGGGATTTCATTTAGTCGAGTCATCAGGGACTCAAGATCATTTTGGAGCACAACCTCTGGCCAAAGTGCCGGGTCAATCCGCGACATGGCGACCTTTAGTTGAGCTAAGTAGTCCACGACACCGTCAATGCGGGATTCCAGTTGGAGCAGATTCATGGCAGTTTCATCTTTCACAGGAGAATTGATTGGATCCAAACCAGGTTCAATCTGCCCAGTCTCCTCCTCGAAGTTCTGGGAAAACTCTGCATCACGATCCAAGGATAAGTCAATTTACATACGCCGAGTCGACACAAAAAAATCAGTCGGAACAAAATGTGCACCTTCAAGCTTGATGAACAACTTCTTGGCAAGACTCCTCAGGTAGCTCTCCAGGTCGTCCCTCCTGCGAGCAATGCTTTCCATCTTCTCGCCCAGGATGAGATTCTCCTTCTTCCAACGCGAGCACTCCTTGTTGGCGTCATTCAGAGCAGACTTTAGCCTGGTATTCTCTTCTTCCAACTGGCCGACCGAAGCCAGTTTCTATGCAGCTAGAGCGGTTTTGTCGTCAGCCTCCTTTCGAGCAGCATCCAAATCTTGATCCTTCTTCACCAGAGCTTCTCTTAGTTTTTCTACAAAGAAATGATGCCTGATTCAGAAAGAGCAGAAGGGAACTCAAGCTTAAGACGGACTAGTCGACAAATTCGTCTTACCAGTGGCGTCGTCCTTGACCCTTTGCAGCTCTGTCTTGGCCAGCTCCAAGTCAAGGTTCAGTTGGATCTGCTGTTTCTCTAAGTCAGCAAAGCAAGCCCCAAGATCACAAGATTTCTGAAATCAAAGGGGAGAAGTTATTTTTACAGCAAAAAAAAGTTACTAAAGCTACGGTCGACTGCCCGCGGTCCACCATAGCCTCGGGGACTACACCCAGCGGGTGCACTTTGCGTGCCCCCACCGGTTCTGAGCCCACTCGACCAGCCCACCAGAGTCGAGTGTAGGGAGTAAAAAAAAGAGAGCTCAGACCACAGTCGACTGCCAGCAGTCGACCGCGGTCTCGGGGACTACACCCAGTGGGTGCACTTGGCGTGCCCCCACCGGTTTCGACCCCACTCGACCAGATCGAGTGGAAGAGACAAACTATCAATTCGGTTTACACTCGACATGATACAAAGACTACAGTCGACTGCCTACAGTCCACCGCAGTCTCAGGAACTACACCCAGTGGGTGCACTCAGCGTGCCCCCACTAATTCAAAGTTCAAGCAACGCACCCAGTGGGTGTACTAACGCAAAGATTTTCAGAAAGGAGTCTTCAGATATCATATCATATCCCAACAGAACAAGCGGCGACCATCTTCATTGCAATATGTATCTTGCCAAAATCAGGTGTCAACAATATGATGATATGGTATCCTCCTCTGAATGTTCGAGTGGCTTGACTTGGTACATGTTCATGCATGTAGTTGAATCAAAACCAACATAGCATCTATAATGTTTATGTTCATGCTGTTCATATCCTACTCATGCTAGTGTCCAATGTTACTTACGCATAATGCCTGGTTATGATCGTTGTTTCTCTCTAGCTGGCCGCTTCCCAATCTTAAAATTGCTAGCCTTCGCCTGTACTAAGTGGGGATTCTGCTTATACATCAAAAACCTTGAACCCAAAGTTATTCCAGATGAGTCCACCATACCTACCTATATACGGTATTACCCTGCCGTCCTAAGTAAATTTGCATGTGCCAACTATAAAAACTTCTAAAAATTTATCCATTTTGTGTGCTTGGATCATTCATGGAACGATAGGAGGTGGTCGATATCTTCCGTTCTAAGCATGTTATCCTTAGGCCGAGTGTTTATTCACTCGCCATCGCACGAGGAAATGGGCGGTAATAGGGATGCCCAGTCCCAAACTGCAAAATACAAAAAGATTTCATCTCTTAAATAATCAAACAAAAACTCCCAATGGAGTCAAAACCTTTACTTTCCGCTTGGGAACCGCCACTAGCGTGCTTAGCATGGAAGATGTTGATAACTGATGGCCGTGAAGTGAATAAGAAGGGTGCATGTCTCAAAATTTCATTTATCTCTGTCTAAAAAAACGAAGCTCTGGAACCTCTGCAAATCACTGCTTCCCTCTACGAAGGTACTTTCTATTTACTTTTATGTTGTGTCACCACCTTCTAAAAACAAGCACCAGAAACTGAGTAGAGCACATCGGTCATGATTTATGCATTGTGTATAGCTAATGTTGGGTGCATCATGACTGGATCTTTTCTACCATGAATTACAATGTTTAGTTGCCGCTTGAACTTCGAAGGTGCTCTACATTTATGTTTTGCGGTCTCAGAAAGGGCTAGCGAGATACCATTATTGTCATATTATATCGTGGTTGTTTTCACAACGTGTTGCCGTTTGAGATATCTTATTATTGCTCGCTAGCTGATTATGTCATTGATATGGATCATTATAATCTTTAAGAGTTATTATTGACATGGTTAGTTATAATGTTGGCTGGAAACCTGGGTGTTGTTTAAGCTTATTTATGCAAACAAGAGCAAAAGAGTCTGTAAAAGTTTTCTTTCTCACTTTCAGTTTATCAACTGAATTTCTTGAGGACAAGCAAATGTTTAAGCTTGGGGGAGTTGATACGTCTCCAACATATCTACTTTTTCTCACGCTTTTACTCTTGTTTTGGACTCTAATTTGCATGATTTGAATGAAACTAACCCCGGACTGATGTTGTTTTCAACAGAACTACCATGGGGTTATTTTTGTGCAGAAATATAAGTTCTCGGAATGGAACGAAACTTTTTGAGGATTTTTTATACCAATAATAATAATTTCTGGAGCCAAGACCCACCGGAGAGGGGCCCCTGGGTGGGCACAACCCACCAGGGCGCACCCCCTCTCCTGGCGCGACCAGGTGGGTTGTACCCACCTGGTGGCCCCGCTGATGACCCCCCTAATACTATAAATTCACATATTTCCAGAAAAAAATTAGGGAGAAAGAATTATCGCGATCCACGAGACAAAGCCGCCGCCAAGCCCTATTCTTCCTCGGGAGGGCAGATCTAGAGTCCATTTGGGGCTCCGGAGAGGGGGATCTTCGATCTTCGTCATCACCAACCTATCTCCATCGCCAATTCCATGATGCTCCCCACCAGGAGTGAGTAATTCCTTCGTAGGTCGCTGGTCGGTGAGGAGTTGGATGAGATTCATCATGTAATCGAGTTAGTTTTGTTAGGGCTTGATCCCTAGTATCCACTATGTTCTTAGATTGATGTTGCTATGACTTTGCCATGCTTAATTCTTGTCACTTTGGGCCCGAGTGCCATGATTTCAGATCTGAACCATTTATGAATTCATTATTATATCCATGTTTTAGATACGATCTTGCAAGTTATAGTAACCTACTATGGTTATGATCCGGCAACCCCTGAGTGACAACAACCGGGCCCACTCCTGGTGATGACTGTAGTTTGAGGAGTTCATGTATTTACTATGCGTTAATACTTTGTTCCGGTTCTCTATTAAAAGGAGGCCTTAATATCCCTTAGTTTCCAATATGGACCCCGCTGCCATAGGAGGGTAGGACAAAAGATGGCATGCAAGTTCTTTTAATAAAGCACGTATGACTATTTACGGAATACATGCCTACATTATATCAATGAACTGGAGCTAGTGCCGTATCGCCCTAGGTTATAACTGTCACATGATGAATTTCATCCAACAAGTCACCGATCCAATGCCTGCGAATTTATCCTTATTGATTTTGCTGCATTACTACTGCTATCATCACTGTTACACTTGCTACAAATTACTGCTATCACTGTTACTGTTACCGTTGCTGCTGTCACTACTATCGAAACTATCATGTTACTATGCTACTGATCATATTGCTGCAGATAATTAATCTCTAGGTGTGGTTGAATTTACAACTCAGCTGCTAATACCTTCAAATATTCTTTGGCTCCCCTTGTGTCGAATCTATAAATTTGGGTTAAATACTTTACCCTCGAAAACTATTGCGATCCCCTATACTTGTGGGTTATCAACTGACAATAACTATTAAAGATTATATTAAATCATATCAATGACACAATCAGCTAGCAAGCAATAATAAGGCATCTCAAATGGCAACACGTTGCCAAAACAACCATGATATAGTATGACAATAGTGGTATCTCGCTAGCCCTTTCTGAGACCGCAAAACAAAAATGCAAAGCACCTCCAAAGTCCAAGCAGCAACTAAACATTATAATTCATGGTAGAAAAGATCCAGTCATGATGCACCCAACATTAGCTACACACAATGCATAAATCATGATATATGTGCTCTCTCAGTTCAACATAAAAGTAAATAGATAGTCCCTTCGCAGAGGGAAGCAGTGATTTGCAGAGGTGCCAGAGCTCAAACTTTAAAACAAAGATAAATGATTATTTTGAGACATGCACCCTTCCCATTTACTTCACGACCATCATTTATCAATATCTCCTATGCTAAACAGGCTAGTGGCGTTTCCCAAGTGATAAAAGTAAAGGTTTTGATTCCATTGGGAGTTTTTGTTTGATTATTCGAGCAATTAACTCTTTTTGTATTTTACAGTTTGGGACTGGGCATCCCTAATATCGCCCTTTTCTCGTGCAATGGTGAGTGAATAAACACTCGACCTGAGAATAACCCGCTTAGCATGGAAGATACCGACCACCTCCTATCGTTCCATGAACGATCCAGGCACACAAAACAGATATTTTTTAGAAGTTTTTAGAGGTGGCACATGCAAATTTACTTAGGACCGCAGGGTAATACCCCATATAGGTAGGTATGGTGGACTCATCTGGAATAACTTTGGGTTCAAGGGTTTTGATGTACAGAAAAATCCCCACTTAGTACAGGCGAAGGCTAGCAATTAGATTGAGAAGCGGCCACTAGAGAGCAACAATGATAATAACCATGCATTATGCATAAGTAACATTGGACACTAGCATGAGTAGGATATGAACACCATGAACATAAATATCATAGAGGCTATGTTGGTTTTGATTCAACTACATGCATGAACATGTACCAAGTCAAGCCACTTGAACATTTAGAGGAGGATACCATATCATCATACTACATCACAATCATTTTAACGCAATGTTGATATCCAAGATAAATCATTATCCACTCCCAGCTACTTATGCATGGAATGAGAAACTATAATCTCTAATTGTCATTGCAAACATGTTTAATCATAATGGGCTGAATCATGGATACTAGGTTAAACATATTTACACAAAAAGAACAAGTCGAGTTCATACCAGTCCCTCTCTGCCACGACCAATTCATAGAATATCGTCATTATTGCCTTTCACTTGCACGACCGAACGATGTGAAAATAATAATAGTGCAAGAATGCCATGGACTAAGCTGGAATCCGCAAAACATTTTATTCAACAAGAGAAGACAAGGTAAAATGGGCTCTTTATTAGTTCAACAATTATTCATATGAGAGCCACTGAACATTTTCATCGTGGTCTTCTCCTTGGTACAACTCGAACGAAAGAAAAGAAATTCAAGAAACACACTGAAATATTTTTGGAGTTTTTGGTTTTCTTGAACAAGCAAATAAAAGGGAAAAGCAAAAACGAGAAAAACTATTTACACGGGAAAGCTCCCAACAAGCAAAATAAGAATAAGGAAATCTTTTTGGGTTTTCTTTTTAATACTACAACTAAGCATGCATGGAAAGTAAATTAGCTACAACTAATTTTTTGTTTTTCTAAAGTTTTTTTTTCAAATACACAAGAAGAAAGCAAGAAAAATAAATCTAAGCATGGATGATACAATGAAAAAGTGTGAGCACCAAGTGGACATGAATGTAATGTCGGTGAGAAACACGTACTCCCCCAAGCTTAGGCTTTTGGCCTAAGTTGGTAATTAATCAGTAGTCTGGATAGTAGTTGGCATGGTAGCTCACAGAGGCTCTAGGTGCGGATGCCTCGGCCTACCGTGCTGCCTCCACTACTGTGTTGTGAGCTCGGGCCTCGCTCTCAGGAAGAAAATATCTTCCCTTGCTGTGATAATCAAAAAGAGAAGGCACGGGCAAATATGTGTGCACAACAAATTTTTGGTTAAACAACAGATTATAAGTGAAGTTGTCAACCTTTCCCTTGAGAATCTTATGTTCCTTTAAGGTGTCAAAATCTAAATACTACATGGGTAGGATAGGATCAAAGGGCAAGGTTGCAGCACCCGGCCCTCGTGCTAAACGTGTGGCATATATTCCACCATAGAAATACCCACTGTTAGCGTTGTGTTGAAGTCTGCGTGCAACAATCGCTCCAAGGTTATAATTCCTTTCACCGGTGAGAGCGGTGTGGATGAGGCTCAAGTCTGGAGCATAGAGCGTACTACAGTCTTGCTTGCCTACTATACATTTCCCGTTAAATAATGCAAAATAATGAATTGCGGGAAAATGAATTCTCTTTATTCTACCTTGTGTCACTCCTCTATTCTCACATAACAAAGACTAGTCAAGAATGTTTGGTACTCAGCCTTTGATGGCTCATCAAGCGAGCCCCAATACGGGAGTTTGCAGTGGTAAGCAAATTTCTCTAGTGATATAGTAAATGGGTTATCATAAAGCATAAATGACACCCTAGACTCACGGGGAAAGAATTTAAATCCTTTGACAAATGATTCAGTGAGAAGGTGGCATTGTTCACACTTATCTAAAAGGTAGGGACCGAGACCGGCATTGTGAACATATTGCTCAAATTCTTCTTTAATGCCCACACGTATCATATACTCATCGCTAGGCCATAAGCATGTTTTGGTGGCGGCATCTCGAGTGGAACTTTCACTTGGTTCAACATATGACCGGCGAGCGGAGCTGTCACTAGAGGATTCCCCCGAGGATTGCCTCCTCAGGGAACTCCTTCCAAACAAGTTCATCATGTCCGCGTACAATTTTTTGAAAATAAAAATTTTGGTTGACAAAAATTTATCAACAAAACTTTGTAAGATTGATAGCAACTACTCATAGGGATACATAGAGGCCAAAGCAAGCATTCAAACTACTTAGAACACTAAGAATTCAACATGCAAGCTCATCTACAGCAGCGCCAAAGTAGCTAATTATTCAAAGTATAAACCACTAAAACAAAAACTAATTAGACAAATGGTGGAGTCACATACCAAGCAACAATCCCCCGAAACAGTTTCGGAAACGGAGCTTCGAGCAAAGCGATCAAAATCCATGGGTTTGAGCTCAAGAACACGGGAGAAAGAGCAATGCAGATTTTTTTTCTGGAGGTAGGTGATGATGTGGTATAAAGATATAAGTGAGAGGGCCCACGTGGGGAGCACAACCCACCAGGGCGCTCCTGGGGGTGCTAGCACGCCCAGGTGGGTTGTGCCCACCTGGTACACCTCCCTCTAGTGTTTGTTACACCAAAAATTCTTAAATTTTCAGAAAAATCATATTAAATTTTCAGGGCATTCTGAGAACTTTTATTTTTGGGTCTTTTATTGCACGAGAAAATCAGAAAACAGACAAAACATGGCATTTTATTTTATTTAACTAATAAAAATAGGGAATATAAAGTAGGGACAGAAAGTAGTGCTTACTAAATTCATCAACTTCATATCGTTCAAAAATGATCCATTAATAAGGTTGATCAAGTCTTATTAACAACCACTTTCGATTAGCATGAAACCAAAGAACTTACGTAGATCACTAGGTTACCTCAATGGGGATATGAATGTCCCCAACAATAAGCATTTCATATTTCTTTTTGACAGTAGGTAGAGGTATTTGAAAACTTCCAATAGTGATTGTCAGAGATTTTTCAATAACATTAATACCAATCACTTGGAATTGTTTCTTCGGAAAGTGCACCGTATGCTCATTACCATTGATATGAAAAGTGACCTTGCTTTTATTGCAATCAATAACAGCCCATGTAGTATTCAAAAAGGGTCTACCGAGGATAATCGACATATTGTCATCCTCGGGCATCTCAAGTATAACAAAGTCAGTCAAAATAGTAACATTAGCAGCAACAACAGGCACATCCTCACATATACCGATAGGTATGGCAGTTGATTTATCATCCATTTGAAAAGATATTTCAGTAGGTGTGAGTTTATTCAAGTCAAGTCTTTTATATAAAGAGAAAGGAATAACACTAACACCTGCTCCTAAATCACACAAAGCAGTTTTCACATAATGCTTTTTGATGGAGCAAGGTATAGTTGGTATTCCCAGGTCTCCGAGTTTTTTAGGTACTCCATCCTTAAAAGTGTAATTAGCAAGCATGATGGAGATTTCAGCTTCCAATATTTTTCTCTTATTGGTGATAATTTCTTTCATATACTTTGCATAAGGAGGCAATTTCAAGATATCACTCAAGCGAGTACGCAAAAAGACTGGCCTCAGCATTTCTGCAAAGCGTTCAAATTCTTCATCATCATTCTTTTTAGTTGATTTAGGTGGAAAAGGCATAGGTTTTTGAACCCACGGTTCTCTTTCTTTACCGTGTTTTCTAGCAACAAAGTCTCTTTTGTCATATCTTTTATTCTTAGGTTGTGGGTTATCAAGATCAACAGGTGGTTCTATCTCAACATCATTGTCTGGTTCTTTGTGAGCATTAGCATTATCTTTTTCATTATCATTATCAGGAGGTTTTTCTATTTCAGGTTCACTAGGAGCATGTTAAGTCCTATCATTCTTCTTTTCCTTTTTCTTTTTAGAAGAACTAGGTGCACTAGTGTTGGCTCTTTATGAATCTTGTTCAATTCTTTTTTGGTGTATCTCAGGATAAAGTGGTTCCTGAGTCATTTTACCTCCTCTAGTTGCAACTCTAACAGCAAAGCATGCATATTATTATTCATTTCATCAAGCAATTCTCTTTGAGATTTAGCAACTTGTTCTAACCGAGTTTGAACCATAGAAGCATGCTTTCCAACAACTCTAACATCATTTGATATTCTAAATAACAAGTCACTCAAGTGAGCAATCATATCAGAATTGTATTTCAATTGTTTCATAACATTTGCATTGAAGTGATCTTGTTTTCTAATATAATTTTTAAACTCATAAAGTCATTGGCTAGGATGCATATTGTGAGGATTTTCATTATCATTGAACTTCATAAGAGAATTTACTTCTACCACCTTAGGCAGTGGTGGTGTATTAAGCCCATGCATTTCTTCAATAGGAGGTAAATTTTTAACACCCTCAGCTTTAATACCGTTTTCCTTCATAGATTTGTTTGCCTCTTGCATATCTTCAAGACTGAGATATAATATACCCCTCTTCTTCGGAGTGGGTTTAGGCGGTGGTTCAGGAAGAGTCCAATCATCGTAATTTTTCAATATGTTGTTCAATAATTCTCCAGCTTGTCCAACAGTTTGTTCCCTGGAAACACAACCGGCACAACTATCTAGGAAGTCCCTAGAAGCATCGGTTAGTCCATTATAGAATATATCAATTATTTCATTTTTCTTAAGAGGATGATTAGGCAAAGCATTAAGTAATTGGCAAAGCCTCCCCAAAGCTTGTGGGAGGCTCTCTTATTTAATTTGCACAAAGTTAAATATTTCCTGTAAGGAAGCTTGTTTCTTATGAGAAGGAAAATATTTTTCAGAGAAGTAATAAATCATATCCTGGGGACTACGCACACAACTAGGAGCAAGAGTATTGTACCAAGCTTTAGCACCACCCTTTAATGAGAACGGAAATAATTTGAGAGTAAAGTAATAGCGAGTTTTCTCATCATGAGTAAAAAGGGTGGCTATGTCATTGAACTTAGTAAGATGTGCCACAACAGCTTCAGTTTCATAACCATGGAAAGGATCAGATTCAACCAGAGTAGTTAACTCTGGGTCGACAGAGAATGCATACTCCTTATCATCAATAAATATAGGTGAAGTAGCAAACTTACGATCACATTTCATTCTAGCATTCAGATATTTTTCTTTATACTTGCATAATAATTTCTCTAGATCATCTCTATCTCTGCAAGCAAGAATATCCCTTGTTGTTTCTTCACTCATAACATAACCTTCCGGTACCTTAGGCAATTCATATCTAGGAAGGCTAGTTCTAGTAGGTGTTTCAGGAGATTCAGTTTCCAGCTCATCATCAGATTCAACAACATCATGTTGTATAACTCTAGCAATTTGTTTATCAAGAAATTCACCAAGTGGCACATCATCATTATCAAGGAAGGTACTAGCATCATCATAAGCATTATCCATAGCAGAAGTAGCATCATCAATAACTTGCGACATATCAAAATTAATAGCATATGGTGGTGTTGCAAGTTTACTTATAACAGAAGGTGAATCTAAAGCAGAACTGGATGGAAGTTCCTTACCTCCCCTCGTCTTTGAGGAAAAAATCTTAGTCTTAGCATCCTTCAGATTCTTCATAGTGATAATATGATAATAATCCCAGGTGACTCAACAAATATAGCTATGCTCCCTGGCAACGGCGCTAGAAAAAGGTCTTGATAACCCACAAGTATAGGGGATCGCAATAGTTTTCGAGGGTAGAGTATTCAACCCAAATTTATAGATTCAACACAAGGGGAGCCAAAGAATATTTGAAGGTATTAGCGGCTGAGTTGTCAATTCAACCACACCTGGAGATTAATTATCTGCAGAAAAGTGATCAGCAGCAAAGTAGTATGATAGTTTTGATAGTAGTAGCAGCAGCAATAGCAACAGTGACAGTGATAGCAGTAATTTTGTAGCAAGTGTAACAGTGATGATAGCAGTAGTAACTTAGCAGAAACAATATAAGATAAATTCGTAGGCATTGGATCGGTGAATTGTTGGATGATATTCATCATGTGACAGTTATAACATAGGGCCAAACGGTACTAGCTCCATTTCATCGATATAATGTAGGCATGTATTCCATAAATTGCCATACGTGCTTTATCAAAAGAACTTGCATGACATCTTTTGTCCTACTGCTACGTCTTGAGCTTGCGTTGGTTTTCCCCGAAGAGGAAGGGATGATGCAGCAGAGTAGCATAAGTATTTCCCTCAGTTTTTGCGAACCAAGGTATCAATCCAGTAGGAGGCCACGCTAAAGTCCCTCGTACATGCACAAAACGATAGCTACTCGCAACCAACGCGATTAGGGGTTGTCAATCCCTTCACGGTCACTTACGAGAGTGAGCTCTGATAGATATAATATTTTTGGTATTTTTGGTATAAAGATGCAAAGTAAAAAGTAAAGGCAAAGTAAAAAATCAAAGCAAGATTAAAGTGATGGAGATTGATATGATGAGAATAGACCCGGGGGCCATAGGTTTCACTAGTGGCTTCTCTCAAGAGCATAAGTATTCTACGGTGGGTGAACAAATTACTGTTGAGCAATTGACAGAATTGAGCATAGTTATGAGAATATCTAGGCATGATCATGTATATAGGCATCATGTCCGTGACAAGTAGACCTAAACGATTCTGCATCTAATACTATTACTCCACTCATCGACCGCTATCCAGCATGCATCTAGAGTATTAAGTTAAAAATAGAGTAACGCCTTAAGCAAGATGACATGATGTAGAGAGATAAATTCATGCAATATGAAATAAACCCCATCTTGTTATCCTCGATGGCAACGATGCAATACGTGCCTTGCTGCCCCTTCTGTCACTGGGAAAGGACACCGCAAGATCGAACCCAAAGCTAAGCACTTCTCCCATGGCAAGAACTACCAATCTAGTTGGCCAAACCAAACGGATAATTCGAAGAGACTTTCAAAGATAACCAATCATACATAAAAGAATTCAGAGAAGATTCAAATATTATTGATAGATAGACTTGATCATAAACCCACAATTCATCGGTCTCAACAAACACACCGCAAAAAGGAGATTACATCGAATAGATCTCCATAAGAGAGGGGGAGAACTTTGTATTGAGATTCAAAGAGAGAGAAGAAGCCATCTAGCTACTAACTATGGACCCGAAGGTCTGAGGTAAACTACTCACACTTCATCGGAGAGGCTATGATGATGTAGAAGCCCTCCGTGATGACGGCCCTCTTCCGGCGGAGCTCCGGAACAGGCCCCAAGATGGGATCTCGTGGATACAGAAAATTGCGGCGGTGGAATTAGGGTTTTGGCTCCTCTTCTGATCGTTTGGGGGTACGTGTGTATATATAGGAGGAAGAAGTACGCCGGAGGAGCACCGAGGGGCCCACGAGGCAGGGGGCGCGCCCTAGGGGGGGTGCGCCCCCCACCCTCGTGACCGCCTCTTTTGTTCCTTGGAGCAGGGTCCAAGTCTCCTGGATCACATTCGGTGAGAAAATCATGTTCCCGAAGATTTTATTCCGTTTGGACTCCGTTTGATATTCCGTTTCTTCGAAACACTGAAATAGGCAAAAAAACAGCAATTCTGGGCTGGGCCTCCGGTTAATAGGTTAGTCCCAAAAATAATATAAGTGAAAATAAAGCCCAATATAGTCCAAAACAGTAGATAATATAGCATGGAGAAATCAAAAATTATAGATACGTTGGAGACGTATCAGGCATCCCCAAGCTTAATTCCTGCTCGTCCTCGAGTAGGTAAATGATAAAAAGAGAACTTTTGATGTGGAGTGCTACTTGGCATAATTTCAATGCAAATCTTCTTAATTGTGGTATGAATATTCAGATTCGAAAGATTCAAGACAAAAGTTCATATTGACATAAAAATAATAATACTTCAAGCATACTAACAAAGCAATTATGTCTTCTCAAAATAACATGGCCAAAGAAAGTTATCCCTACAAAATCATATAGTCTGGTTATGCTCTATCTTCACCACACAAAATATTTAAATCATGCACAACCCCGATGACAAGCCAAGCAATTGTTTCATACTCTAACTTTTTCAAAACTTTTTCAATCTTCACGCAATACATGAGCGTGAGCCATGGATATAGCACTCTAGGTGGAACAGAATGGTGGTTGTGGAGAAGACAAAAAGGAGAAGATAGTCTCACATCAACTAGGCGTATCAACGGGCTATGGAGATGCCCATCAATAGATATCAATGTGAGTGAGTAGGGATTGCCATGCAATGGATGCACTAGAGCTATAAGTATATGAAAGCTCGAAAAGAAACTAAGTGGGTGTGCATCCAACTTGCTTGCTCATGAAGACCTAGGGCAATTTGAGGAAGCCCATCATTGGAATATACAAGCCAAGTTCTATAATGTAAAATTCCCACTAGTATATGAAAGTGATAACATGAGAGACTCTCTACTATGAAGATCATGGTGCTACTTTGAAGCACAAGTGTGGTAAAAGGATAGTAACATTGTCCCTTCTCTCTTTTTCTCTCATTTTTTTATATATTTTTTATATATTTTTTGTATTTTTTTATTTGGGCCTTTTCTCTTTTTTTATGGCCTCTTTTATTTTTTTTATTTGGGCTTCTTTGGCCTCTTTTATTTAGTTTTCGTCCGGAGTCTCATCCCGACTTATGGGGGAATCATAGTCTCCATCATCCTTTCCTCACTGGGACAATGCTCTAATAATGATGATCATCACACTTTTATTTTTCTTACAACTCGATACTTAGAACAAAATATGACTCTATGTGAATGCATCCGGCGGTGTACCGGGATATGCAATATGACAATGATAATACTGGGCTGGGCCTCCGGTTAATAGGTTAGTCCCAAAAATAATATAAAAGTGGAAAATAAAGCCCAATATAGTCCAAAACAGTAGATAATATAGCATGGAGGAATCAAAAATTATAGATATGTTGGAGATGTATCAGGCATCCCCAAGCTTAATTCCTGCTCGTCCTTGAGTAGGTAATGATAAAAAGAGAATTTTTGATGCGGAGTGCTACTTGGCATAATTTCAATGCAAATCTTCTTAATTGTGGTATGAATATTCATATTCGAAAGATTCAAGACAAAAGTTCATATTGACATAAAAATAATAATACTTCAAGCATACTAACAAAGCAATTGTGTCTTCTCAAAATAACATGGCCAAAGAAAGTTATCCCTACAAAATCATATAGTCTGGCTATGCTCTATCTTCACCACACAAAATATTTAAATCATGCACAACCCCGATGACAAGCCAAGCAGTTGTTTCATACTCTAACTTTTTCAAAACTTTTTCAATCTTCACGCAATACATGAGTGTGAGCCATGGATATATCACTATAGGTGGAATAGAATGGTGGTTGTGGAGAAGACAAAAAGGAGAAGATAGTCTCACATCAACTAGGCGTATCAACGGGCTATGGAGATGCCCATCAATAGATATCAATGTGAGTGAGTAGGGATTGCCATGAAACGGATGCACTAGAGCTGTAAGTATATGAAAGCTCGAAAAGAAACTAAGTGGGTGTGCATCCAACTTGCTGGCTCATGAAGACCTAGGGCAATTTGAGGAAGCCCATCATTGGAATATACAAGCCAAGTTCTATAATGTAAAATTCCCACTAGTATATGAAAGTGATAACATGAGAGACTCTCTACTATGAAGATCATGGTGCTACTTTGAAGCACAAGTGTGGTAAAAGGATAGTAACATTGTCCCTTCTCTCTTTTTCTCTCATTTTTTATATATTTTTTGTATATTTTTTTATTTGGGCCTTTTCTCTTTTTTATGGCCTCTTTTCTTTTTTTATTTGGGCTTCTTTGGCCTCTTTTATTTATTTTTCGTCCGGAGTCTCATCCCGACTTATGGGGGAATCATAGTCTCCATCATCCTTTCCTCACTGGGACAATGCTCTAATAATAATGATTATCACACTTTTATTTTTCTTACAACTCAACAATTACAACTCGATACTTAGAACAAAATATGACTCTATATGAATGCATCCGGCGGTGTACCGGGATATGCAATATGACAATGATGGCATGTGTCATGAACGGAATGGTGGAAAGTTGCATGGCAATATATCTCAGAATGGCTATGGAAATGCCATAATAGGTAGGTATGGTGGCTGTTTTGAGGAAGGTATATGGTAGGTGTATGATACCGGCGAAAGGTGCGTGGTATTAGAGAGGCTAGCAAAGGTGGAAGGGTGAGAGTGCGTATAATCCATGGACTCAACATTAGTCATAAAGAACTCATATACTTATTGCAAAAATCTATAAGTTATCAAAGCAAAGTATTATGCGCATGCTCCTAGGGGGATAGATTGGTAGGAAAAGACCATCGCTCGTCCCCGACCTCCACTCATAAGGAAGACAATCAATAAATAAATCATGCTCCGACTTCATCACATAACGGTTCACCATACGTGCATGCTACGGGAATCACAAACTTTAACACAAGTATTCTTTAAATTCAAAACTACTCAACTAGCATGACTTTAATATTAACACCTCCATATCTCAAAACAATTATCATGCTTCAATCTTTTCTTAGTATTCAACACACTCAAAAGAAAGTTTCACAAATCTTGAATACCAAGCATATTATTATTAAGCAAATTACCATGCTATTAAGAGACTCTCAAAATAATTTAAGTGAAGCATGAGAGATCAATAGTTTCTTTAAAACAAATCCACCACCGTGCTCTAAAATATCTAAGTGAAGCACATAGAGCAAAATTATAACGCTCACAAGATATAAGTGAAGCACATAGAGCAAAACTACATAGCTCAAAAGATATAAGTGAAGCACATAGAGTATTCTATCAAATTTTAATTCATGTATGGCTCTCTCAAAAGGTGTGTACAGCAAGGATGATTGCGGCATACTAAGACACAAATACACAAATAATACAAGACGCTCCAAGCAAAAAACATATCATGTTGGTGAATAAAAATATAGCCCCAAGTAAATTACCGATGGAAGTGGACGAAAGAGGGGATGCCTCCCGGGGCATCCCCAAGCTTTGACTTCTTGGTGTCCTTGGATTATCTTGGGGGTGCCATGGGCATCCCCAAGCTTAGGCTCTTACCACTCCTTGTTCCATAATCCATCAAAAGAATTCACCCAAAACTTGAAAACTTCACAACACAAAACTCAAAATAGAAAACTCGTGAGCTCCGTTAGCGAAAGAAAACAAAAGACCACTTCAAGGTACTGTAATGAACTCATTCTTCATTTATATTGGTGTTAAAACTACTGTATTCCAACTTCTCTATGGATTATAAACTATTTTACTAGCCATAGATTCATCAAAATAAGCAAACAACACACGAAAAACAGAATCTGTCAAAAACGGAACAGTCTGTAGTAATCTGTATCTAGCGCAAGATCTGGAACCCCAAAAATTCTAAAATAAATTGCTGGACGTGAGGAATTTATCTATTAATCATCTGCAAAACTAATTAACTAAATATCACTCTTCAAATAAAAATGACAGCAGTTCTCGTGAGCGCTAAAGTTTCTGTTTTTTACAGCAAGTTCAACAAGACTTTCCCCAAGTCTTCCCAACGGTTCTACTTGGCACAAACACTAATTAAACACAAAAAACACAAAAAAACAGAGGCTAAATAATTTATTTATTACTAAGCAGGAGCAAAAATCAAGGAATAAAAATAAAATTGGGTTGCCTCCCAACAAGCGCTATCGTTTAACGCCCCTAGCTAGGCATAAAAGCGAGGATAGATCTAAGTATTGCCATCTTTGGTAGGCAATTCTTCGATGAGGCATCTGCTTCCCTTAGGAATTTCTTTCTTTCTAGTGATTATTAAACTTTTAGGCACAAGATCGAAAAATTCATTTGTAGCAATTAGTTCCTTAATGATTTCAAAAAGATTGGGATGAATACTTATAGATTTAAGATCTGCAGTTTCCTTAGATGATTCACCCTTATTTTAAGGAACATACATAAGCTTGGCAATTTTAGTAGGAGGGCTTGGAGTATTCTTTACGGAAGAAAAAGCAGTTCCCAAGTTTTTAATGATACCCTCAAGTTTATCAATTCTAGTAGAATCTAAGTTCATCTTCTCATTAACTATGGGTTCCTTTTCCTTAATATTTTTCAAAGTCATTCCTACCTTAGATCCATATTGAGTAATTTGATTGTGGATATTTTTATCTAGATTTTCAATTGATTCAATAGTAGCAACTTTATTTTCAATAATTTCAAGTCTTTGCATAACATGCTCCAAAGTTAACAAGGTTCTATTAACCAAAAGAGGTGGTGAGCCAAATAAATTTAGCATAGCATTATAAGAATCAAAAGTATGGCTACCCAAGAAGTTCCCTCCGGTAATGGTATCGAGGATATATCTATACCAAGGATTAACACCTACATAAAAATTGCGGAGAAGAACTAAGGTAGATTGCTTCCTGGTAGATCTATTTTGAGCATTGCAAATTCTATACCAAGCATCTTTTAGATTTTCTCCCTCCCTTTGTTTAAAATTTAGAACTTCACTCTCGGGAGACAACGGAGAAGATATGAGACTAGCCATGACGGCAAGCAAACAAACTAGCACACAAGCAAACGAAAAGGCAAATAGAGAGGGAGGATAGAGAGAGAGGGCAAATAAAACGGCAAGGGTGAAGTGGGGGAGAGGAAAACAAGAGGCAAATGGAAAATAATGTAATGCGAGAGATAGGGATTGTGATGGGTACTTGGTATGTTGACTTTTTGCGTAGACTCCCCGGCAACGGCGCCAGAAATCCTTCTTGCTACGTCTTGAGCTTGCATTGGTTTTCCCCGAAGAGGAAGGGATGATGCAGAAGAGTAGCGTAAGTATTTCCCTCAGTTTTTGAGAACCAAGGTATCAATACAGTAGGAGGCCACGCTCAAGTCCCTCATACCTGCACAAAACGATAGCTACTCGCAACCAACGCGATTAAGGGTTTTCAATCCCTTCACGGTCACTTACGAGAGTGAGATCTGATAGATATAATATTTTTGGTATTTTTGGTATAAATATGCAAAGTAAAAAGTAAAGGCAAAGTAAAAAAGCAAAGCAAGATGAAAGTGATGGAGATTGATATGATGAGAATAGACCCGGGGGCCATAGGTTTCACTAGTGGCTTCTCTCAAGAGCATAAGTATTCTACGGTGGGTGAACAAATTACTGTTGAGCAATTGACAGAATTGAGCATAGTTATGAGAATATCTAGGCATGATCATGTATATAGGCATCACGTCCGTGACAAGTAGACCGAAACGATTCTGCATCTACTACTATTACTCCACTCATCGACCGCTATCCAGCATGCATCTAGAGTATTAAGTTAAAAACAGAGTAACGCCTTAAGCAAGATGACATGATGTAGATAGATAAATTCATGCAATATGAAATAAACCCCATCTTGTTATCCTCGATGGCAATGATGCAATACGTGCCTTGCTGCCCCTTCTGTCACTCGGAAAGGACACCGCAAGATCGAACCCAAAGCTAAGCACTTCTCCCATGGCAAGAACTACCAATCTAGTTGGCCAAACCAAACAGATAATTCGAAGAGACTTGCAAAGATAACCAATCATACATAAAAGAATTTAGAGAAGATTCAAATATTATTCATAGATAGACTTGATCATAAACCCACAATTCATCGATCTCAACAAACACACCGCAAAAAGAAGATTACATCGAATATATCTCCACAAGAGAGGGGGAGAACTTTGTATTGAGATTTAAAGAGAGAGAAGAAGCCATCTAGCTACTAACTATGGACCCGAAGGTCTGAGGTAAACTACTCACACTTCATCGGAGAGGTTATGATGATGTAGAAGCCCTCCGTGATGATGGCCATCTTCCGGCGGAGCTCCGGAACAGGCCCCAAGATGGGATCTCGTGGATATAGAAAGTTGCGGCGGTGGAATTAGGTTTTTGGCTCCTCTTCTGATCGTTTGGGGGTACATGTGTATATATAGGAGGAGGAAGTATGCCGGAGGAGCACCGAGGGGCCCACGAGGCAGGGGGGGTGCCCTAGGGGGGCCCACCCTCATGACCGCCTCTTTTGTGCCTTGAAGCAGGGTCCAAGTCTCCTGGATCACGTTTGGTGAGAAAATCATGTTCCCAAAGATTTTATTCCGTTTGGACTCCGTTTGATATTCTGTTTCTTCGAAACACTGAAATAGGCAAAAAAAACAGCAATTCTGGGCTGGGCCTCCGGTTAATGGTTAGTCCCAAAAATAATATAAAAGTGAAAATAAAGCCTAATATGGTCCAAAACAGTAGATAATATAGCATGGAGCAATCAAAAATTATAGATACGTTGGAGACGTATCACCTACCCTCCCGTGGCAGCGGGGTCCATATTGGAAACTGTTGACACACGAACATGTCACGTGTACCCTCGACGCCGGGGGTGATGCACCGCAGCTCACGTCGAAGGAGACCCGACCGACAGCGCGATACGCAAGACAGTCGACGGGCGCTTTTGCAGACCCGAAAACCCCATACCCCCGGGAGGGACCCCGTCAGGGAGTGCGGCGGCTATGGGCTGCCCTAGGTCGATTCGCTCGCCCCTAGAGCCTCGGGATTCGCAGCTCTCAAACATGAAGAACAGCGAAGAACGAGATAGAAAAACGGTGGAGAGATAAAATGTAGATGAAAAAGTAGTATATTGATTTGTTCGATTGTGTGTTGTTCAATCGGCCGTCACCCCCAACATATATAAGAGGCGGCTGGACTTCCCGTACAATTAAAGGATTCATCTAGGCTTTCCTTACAAGAAAAATTATATCAATTCACGTCCTAGAGTCCTAATTCTATTCCAACTCGGATTCAGTCTGAATCTGGCCCAAACTCTGTCTTCCTTCTTGCGCGGGCCGCCGGGCTTGCATATGATCTCTGATCGAGACGGCCCAAATATCAAACTTGGGCGCCTCGACGATACGAACAACTCTCATGTTGATCATTTTTTCAAATAAGGCCATCTTGAATACTTTTCGAGGTCATCTTTATCTTCCAGTCGGACTCGGTTTTGTAGTAGACTGGATTATCTGAGTCTCGTAGTGAATTTGTAGGCTATATATTATCTCTGATGATGATGACTCCAAAATCAAAATTTACCGTCTTGATGATATGCACAACTTCTGTATTGAACACTTCTTCATCCAAGGTCATTTTGATAAACTTTCGAGCACATGTTCAATTTCACTCAGACTTGAGCTCATCCACTCGGATATTAGATACTTTCACTCGGATCGTCCGATTGGACTTTTTCACTCGGAAGACAATCTTTCACTCGGATAACTATATTTCCACTCGGATGACTATATTTCCACTCGGAAGGCACTATCTTATTCAATCGGCAAGTTTTTGTCCCGATGGTAATCTTTTCACTCGGAATATTTTCACCTGGACGACAATTTCACTCGGATGATCATATTTTCACTCGGATGACTATATTTCCACTTGGATAATAATAAGTTCATCCGGTCAGCAAACTTTCACTCGACCGTACAATTTCACAAGGCACTAAATAATGTCTCAGTTTTGTGCAAGCATAATATAAGCATAGACATAATTTCTCAATAAATGTATACCTTGTCTCTACGTCCAATAAACGGTGGCTCAAATAAGTGATGGCATGCTCTTTTCCTTCGGTCTCTTGAGTTAGAACAGCACCAATAACTCCTTCCTCTGCTGCAATGTAAAGTCTGAAGGGTTCCCTATGCTTGGGTGCTTTCATCACCGGAGGAGTGCACAAATAATTCTTGATCATATCAAATGCTTCTTGCTGTTTTGCCCCCCAACTGAAATCAGCATCATTCTTTAACCGAAGGATAGGAGTAAATGCATCAACTTTCCCTGATAGATTAGCTATGAACCTTCTCAAATAATTGACCTTGCCAAGGAACTTTTGCATATCTCTCTTGCATGTTGGAGCCTCCACCTTCTGTATAGCCTCTATATTTTTGGGATCAATCTCTATACCATCTTCATGAATAATGAAACCCAAAAACTTGCCAGCTGACACGCCGAAAGCACAATTCAAAGGATTCATTTTCAATCCATACTTTTTCATTCTTTCAAAAGATAAACGCAAATCGGCCAAGTGAGATTCAAAAGCATCCGATTTGACAACAATATCATCAATATAAACTTCAAGTATGACACCGAGTAAATCATGAAAAATCAAATTCATAGCCCTTTGATACGTGGCGCCAGCATTTTTTAATCCGAATGTCATCACTGTCCACTCGAATAAACCAAGGAAACCAGGACATCGAAAAGCCGTTTTGTACATGTCCTCTTCGGCCATGAAAATTTGATTATATCCGGCATTACCATCTAGAAATCTAATAACCTTATGTCCAGAAGCATCATTAATAAGCATATCGGCTATTGGCATAGGATACTCATCTTTGGGTGTAGCCCTATTCAAATCTCTGAAATCAATGCACACCCTCAACTTGCCAGATCCTTTCTTCTCTACTGGGACAATGTTAGAAATCCACTCGACATACCTACAAGGTCGAATGAAATTAGCTTCAAGCAGTCGACTGATCTCTTCCTTGATCTGGTCATATGTTTTCGGATTAAATTTTCTGGCCGACTGTTTATAAGGTCTAAAACCGGCCTTTATAGGCAACCGATGTTCCACTAGCTCTCGGCTTAACCCTGGCATCTCATGATATTCCCATGCAAAGCAACAAACATATTCTTTCAGTAGCTCGATTAACTTAGCCTTACAATCGGCTTTCAAATTTTTGTTTATAAATGTCGGTCGAGTGACTGAACCATCTCTAATATCTACCTCTTCTAACGGATTGGCTGATGTAAAATCTTGTCCAAGTTTATCCATGTCATCCAACTCCTCTATAGACTCATACATATCGTTCTCATTGGACCGATACTTTACAAGACGTTTTTGTAACCACTCGGAATTAGGATCCATTTAAACATATCATACCTTGGAGCCGATTGCATTCACTCGGCTTTAAAGAGATGGGCACAAAACCATTCTTGGTTGCGCTGAGAAAATCAAATTCTGATAAGTCACGTCCCGTCAAGCAAGTAGCCTTGGGATGTTGCCAATCCACCGATGCATTGGCCAAAGCAACACAAGCCGAGTTATCCGCGTGAATAACTTCCACTTCATCTTCAACCCACTGAATCAAAAACTGGTGCATAGTGGATGGCACGCACTGGTTTCCATGATCCCAATCACGGCCTAGTATGACGTTGTAGTTACCTTGCACCTCAGGGACAAAGAATGCAGTAGCCAAAGTTTTGCTTCCGACTGTAAGCTCCACATACATCACACCTTTGGCTTCAGTTTTCTCTTTGCCTTCAAATCCATTGAGCACCATATTGGTCTTGATCAATTCTTCATCAGGCAAATCCAATCTCTTGAAGACCGAATAGGGCATAAGATTTACCACAGCACCACCATCAACAAGCATCCGAGTGAGCGGCGACCCATTGATATGACCTCTGAGATATAATGGTTTAATATGTGTTACTGGTTCTTTTGGCTTCTCGAATATTGCGTTTTTAGGGCCAAAATCCAACTGTGCCACCTCCCCTTCTTCATCTACAGCACGAAACTCAGTAGGTAAGTAGTACACCATATTGATATCCATACCTTCATGAACCGTCGTAGACTCATAGTCCAACATATCAGCCTCCTCCTCGAGTGCATCCACCGATTCTAAAATTTGTCCGAGTGATGGATAAGTAAGAAGTGTCGCAGATGATGTCATATCTGCTGCATCGTCCTCCTTTGGTGATGTAAGTATTGCTGTGATAGATGTAGAAGCTATTGTATCTTGTATTTGTTTAGGCCTCCACACTTTTTTTGGTGGAACCATGGGTCGAGTGTCATTGAACAACTTATCCCTTTGTTTCTCGGCCTCCTGTTCTGCCATCTCTCGACTCCTTAACCTCTGTAGTTTCCTCTTTTGTGTCTTTGTTAGCCCTGGAGGACACCACTTTGGCTGAGTGTATTTAGGATCTCTCGTTTTTACTCGCCTGGTGCTTGCTTTATGGTCATTAGCTGAGTGCTTTGGCGCGATAGCAAGTATCGGCTCAGTCGGATTGCTATGCACAATCGGCTGCTATATGGCGAATGTTTCGGTGCCCAAGATAAGTGAGTCGGCATCCAATTTCTCCTTGCCTTTTCCCGACTCAACTGCTGCAACACTTGGTGATTTAACACGCCATTCTTTTCGACTTTCCAGATGCATGAAATTTCCACTCGGGCACACCTTTTTACTCTGATGGAATCCACTCGGATGAATATCACTCGGATGGAATTCAGTCAGATGGAATCTACTCGGCCACATTTTTTCACTCGGATAGCTTCCACCTGGGTGCATTCTTACACTCGGATAATTTCCATCCGGTCGCATGTTTTGACCAGCCGACCGATAGTTACCGATGTTCAGTCGGCCTCTATATGAATAGTCAAGTCGATCCCAAACAGATTGTGTATGCTTTTCTGGAAACGACACCCTTGGTCCACTCGGTTTTATATACTGACTGAATATATCAGCTGATGGTGACCTTGGTCGCTTCAGGTATGATGGCCGGTTAGAGCTGGGACCAGCCGACTGATTAGCATATTTGGATAGCAACATATCAAAAGTTGGCTTGATCCGCTTGCGTTGCACTTTAGCTTCATTCCTCTTCCACTTGCCAACTTCTGGACTCTTGGGTTTGACAAATTTAACTCGCGTATTTTCTTGCACTTGCGATTTCCCCCCGAGTGTAGGATTCTTGATGGTGATTTTGATTACTTCCTTGCCATCGGGTTGCTTACCAAGCACAACCTGTCTCCCCAAGACCTTGTTGTTCTCCTTGTCTTTCCTGGGCTCACCAACAATGACATTAGCTTTATTAGCAGATTCGGCTACCTCCGGCCGAATGAGTAGCTTCTTGCCCTCCAAATCCATGGTATTCATTGGAAAAGGCTGTTTATCAACTTGCATCTCAGAAAAGTTCAATCGTCCATCATTAATGGCCGATTGTATCTGTCGTCGAAAAACATTGCAATCATTAGTAGCATGAGAAAAAGAATTATGATACTTGCAATAAGCACACCGTTTTAGCTCTTCAAACAGTGGTAAAGTATGAGATATTCTAATAATCTTAGCCTGCAGCAAAGCATCAAATATTCTATCACACTTAGCAATGTTAAAAGTAAACTTCATCTCTTCATCACGATTCTTATGAATCGGTTTCAGATCATTGCAAGTAAAGGGTTTGGCCTTAGATGGCCAAACAAATTCAGTAGCAAAAACATCACCCTCATCGTCCGAGTGATCACTATCATATTCCACCATATTCATCTTTGGACGATCGGCTTTGTATCTATGCACTTCTTTGAGATCTTTGCTTCGGCTTTCCTGAGCCAAAGCCCTTTGTAAGACTTGGTTGATATTTAAGAACTCATAACCTTCCAGCTTTTCTCTAATGGGAGTTCTCAAACCACTCAGCACTAGGTATGCCAAGTCTCTCTCGGTTATCACCAAACTAAAACACCGGTTTTTTGTTTCTCTGAATCTCTTGACGTAATCGGAGACCGATTCATCATGCTTCTGTTTAACCGATGTTAGATGTGATAACTTGAGTTCATTGTCGCCGCTATAAAAGTGATCATGAAATTTCTGCTCTAGCTATGACCAAACCCGAATGGAACCATGTGGTAAAGAAGAAAACCATGAAAATGCAGTACCAGTTAAAGATAAAGGAAACAAACGCACTTTCAACTCATTTAGTGAGCCTGCTTCACCTAGTTGTGCTAAGTATTGACTAACATGCTCCCATGTGGTTTTTGTGCCCTCTCCATTGAACTTAACAAAATCTGGAATCTTATATCCCGGAGGGCACTGGATGGCATCAAAGTACTCGAGGTATGGCTTTTGGTAAATCCGATTCTGAGGTAACTCAACTCCAAAATTTTCTCGAAGCATCTTAGCCATCTCCTCTCTAAGATTAGCTAGACCATCATCCATAGTGGACGATGCAGCTTGTGGCAGTGGCATAGAAGGAGTAGGGTTGCTAGTTGCGGGTAGGAAATGTGGCATGTATGTCGACCCATAATTTGGTAGTGGTCGAGTGGTTGTAGCTGTAGGTAGAGTTTGGTTCGGCGTTGCCACCGAACCTGTCATGCTCATAATAGGATTAATGGGTGTAGTCACAATCTGATTTGTTTGGGTAGGATAATAAGTCATCGGCACGGGAGGCGCCGATGCAATAGGTAAAGCCAGATTAGGGTTTTGCACACTAGCAGCTACACCATTATTACCACTAGACGATTGAGATATATTCTTCTGAGCATTAGTATTTTCTATAAAAGTTTGATAGACTAGATTGTTACCATCAGCAATATGACTTTCAATCTCAGCCCACTGCTCAGGAGAAAAGGCAGTACTTACAGAGGGTTTAACCTGCTCGGCTTGAAGAGGAGGGAACTTGATTTCTTCAATCGGAGTGATGTTGCCTTGGCGATCCTTCTTGAACTTTGCAAGGAACTCCTGCAAGTCCTTCTCCTCGCGCGCCTTCTTGTACTCCTCATAAACTTGGCGATGATCGGCCGATATCTCATCAAGACTGGGCTTAATGATGTTATCGGCGTCTACCTCAGATGGCTTGGGAATATCAGACATGGTGGATGATGACGATTGATCTTCGTTCCCCAGCAGAGTCGCCAAAAAGTGTGTTGACACACGAACACGTCACGTGTACCCTCGACGCCGGGGGTGATGCACCGCAGCTCACATCGAAGGAGACCCGACCGACAGCGCGATACGCAAGACAGTCGACGGGCGCTTTTGCAGACCCGAAAACCCCACACCCCCGGGAGGGACCCCGTCAGGGAGTGCGGCGGCTATGGGCTGCCCTAGGTCGATTCGCTCGCCCCTAGAGCCTCGGGATTCACAGCTCTCAAACACGAAGAACAGCGAAGAACGAGATAGAAAAACGGTGGAGAGATAAAATGTAGATGAAAAAGTAGTATATTGATTTGTTCGATTGTGTGTTGTTCAATCGGCCGTCACCCCCAACATATATAAGAGGCGGCTAGACTTCCCGTACAAGTAAAGGATTCATCTAGGCTTTCCTTACAAGAAAAATTATATCAATTCACGTCCTAGAGTCCTAATTCTATTCCAACTCGGATTCAGTCTGAATCTGGCCCAAACTCTGTCTTCCTTCTTGCGCGGGCCGCCGGGCTTGCATATGATCTCTGATCGAGACGGCCTAAATATCAAACTTGTGCGCCTCAACGATACGAACAACCCTCATGTTGATCATTTTTTCAAATAAGGCCATCTTGAATACTTTTCGAGGTCATCTTTATCTTCCATTCGGACTCGGTTTTGCTGTAGACTGGATTATCCGAGTCTCGTAGTGAATTTGTAGGCTATATATTATCTCTGATGATGATGACTCGAAGATCAAAATTTACCGTCTTGATGATACGCACAACTTCTGTATTGAACACTTCTTCATCCAAGGTCATTTTGATAAACTTTCGAGCACATGTTCAATTTCACTTGGACTTGAGCTCATCCACTCGGATATTAGATACTTTCACTCGGATCGTCCGATTGGACTTTTTCACTCGGAAGACAATCTTTCACTCGGATAACTATATTTCCACTCGGATGACTATATTTCCACTCGGAAGGCACTATGTTATTCAATCGGCAAATTTTTGTCCCGATGGTAATCTTTTCACTCGGAATATTTTCACCTGGACGACAATTTCACTCGGATGATCATATTTTCACTCGGATGACTATATTTCCACTTGGATAATAATAAGTTCATCCTGTCAGAAAACTTTCACTCGATCGTACAATTTCACTCGACCGTAAACTTTCACTCGACCGTAAACTTTCACTCGGATGGTAAACTTTTCACTCGGATTTCCGACTGAAAACATAGCCCGATCTTGATTTGTCTCTCGAGGCCTCATATGATCTCGGATTGAGACGAATTATATATGAAAATTGATCGGCTCGATGAGAAGAAACTTTTCCACGTTGAAGGTTTTCGATTCAAGGCCGTATTGATGGCCGAATTACTCGCGCAACCTATCAGACAAGTGTCTGGCACCTCGCGCTATATTTCCGTTGAGGTTCAGTCTGCAGTATATTGCCTCTAACTTTTGCATATGAACTCGGATTGAGATGATTTATATATCAAAATCGATTGCTTCGACGAGACGAAGATAATTCCTTAAGAGTGCTCCTTCATCCGAGGTCATCTTGAAGACGTGATTGGCCAAAAACCACTTGGAACATTGAACTGTTCCACTCGTAATATAGTTTCGGTCGGTAAGATAAAGTCGAATGAATATAACCGAAACATCAAAGTGGTTCCACTCAGTGACGTGAATATTTTTATGCTGAAAACTCATTCACTCGAGATCATCTTCATTGCAATCTGTATATTGCCAAAATCAGGTGTCAACACAGAAACTAAGGGATATTAAGGCATCCTTTTAATAGAGAACCGAAACAAAGCATTAACACATAGTGAATACATGAACTCCTCAAACTACGGTAATCACCGGAAGAAGTCCCGGTTATTGTCACTCCAGGGTTACCGGATCATAACACGTAGTAGGTGACTATAACTTGCAAGATCGGATCTAGAACATGAATATAGTGGTGATAACATAAACGGTTCATATCTGAAATCATGGCACCCCGGCCCAAAGTGATAAGCATTAAGCATGGCAAAGTCAAAGCAACATCAATCTAAGAACATAGTGGATACTAGGGATCAGCACTAACAAAACTAACTCAATTACATGATGAATCTCATCCAACTCCTCACTGACCAGCGAGCCTACGAAGGAATTACTCACTCCCGCTGGGGAGCATCATGGAATTGGCAATGGAGAAGGGTTGGTGATGATGAAGAACGAAGATCCCCCTCTCCGGAGCCCCAAACAGACTCCAGATCTGCCCTCCCGAGGAAGAACAGGGCTTGGCGGTGGCTCTGTCTCGTGGATCATGATAATTCTTTCTCCCTAATTTTTTCTCTGAAAATAGGATTTTATAGCATTAGTTTCATGGTCTGCGGGGCCACCAGGTGGGAATAACCCACCTGGGCGCGCCAGGAGAGGGGGCATGCCCTGGTGGGTTGTGCCCACCCAGGAGCCCCTCTCCGGTAGGTCTTGGCTCCAGAGATTCTTATATATTATATAAAAATTCCTCGCAAAGTTTCGTTCCATTCCAAGAACTTTTATTTCTACACAAAAACAACACCATGGTAGTTCTGCTGAAAACAACATCAGTCCGGGGTTAGTTTCATTCAAATCATGCAAATTAGAGTCCAAAACAAGAGGAAAAGTGTTACGAAAAGTAGATACATTGGAGATGTATCAGTACCCTATTTAATGTGAATGCAGCCGTCTCTAAAGCATAACCCCAAAACGATGGCGGTAAATCGGTAAGAGACATCATAGATTGCACCATATCTAATAAAGTACGGTTAAGACGTTCAGACACACCATTACGCTGTGGTGTTCCAGGTGGCGTGAGTTGTGAAACTATTCCACATTGTTTCAAATGAAGACCAAACTCATAACTCAAATATTCACCTCCACGATCAGATCGTAGAAACTTTATTTTCTTGTTACGATGATTTTCCACTTTACTCTGAAATTCATTGAAGTTTTCAATTGTTTCAGACTTATGTTTTATTAAGTCAATATACCCATATCTGCTCAAATAATCTGTGAAGGTTAGAAAATAATGATACCCACCGTGAGCCTCAACACTCATCAGACCGCATACATCAGTATGTATTATTTCCAATAAGTCAGTTGCTCGCTCCATTGTTCCGGAGAATGGAGTCTAGCTCATCTTGCCCATGAGGCATGGTTCACAAGCATCAAGTGATTCCAAAAGCCCATCAGCATGGAGTTTCTTCATGCGCTTTACAACAATATGACCTAAACGGTAGTGCCACAAATAAGTTGCACTATCATTATTAACTTCGCATCTTTTGGCTTCAATATTATGAATATGTGTATCACTACAATCGAGATTCAATAAAAATAGACCACTCATCAAGGGTGCATGGCCATAAAAGATATTACTCATATAAATAGAACAACCATTATTCTCTGATTTAAATGAATAACCGTCTCGCATCAAGCAAGATCTAGATATAATGTTCATGCTTAACGCTGGCACCAAATAACAATTATTTAGTTGTAAAACTAATCCCGACAGTAGATGTAGAGGTAGCGTGCCGACGGTGATCACATCGACTTTGGAACCATTTCCCACGCGCATCATCACCTTGTCCTTAGCCAATCTTTGTTTAATCTGTAGCCCCTGTTTCGAGTTGCAAATATGAGCAACATAACCAGTATCAAATACCCAGGCACTACTACGAGCATTAGTAAGATACACATCAATAACATGTATATGAAATATACCTTTCACTTTGCCATCCTTCTTAGCCGCCAAATACTTGGGGCAATTCCGCTTCTAGTGACCAGTCCCTTTGTAGTAGAAGCACTCAATTTCAGGCTTAGGTCCAGACTTGGGCTTCTTCCCTTGAGCAGCAACTTGCTTGTTCTTCTTCTTGAAGTTCCCCTTCTTCCCTTTGCCCTTTTTCTTGAAACTAGTGGTCTTCTTAACCATCAACACTTGATGCTCCTTCTTGATTTCTACCTCTGCAGCCTTTAGCATCGCAAAGAGCTTGGGAATTGTCTTTTCCATCCCTTGCATATTATAGTTCATCATGAAGCCTTTATAGCTTGGCGGCAGTGATTGAACAACTCTGTCAATGACACTATCATCAGGAAGATTAACTCCCGGCTGAGTCAGGTGGTTATGGTATCCACACATTGTGAGTATGTGTTCACTGACGGAACTATTCTCCTCCATTTTGCAGCTATAGAACTTGTTGGAGACTTCATATCTCTCAACTAGGGCATTTGCTTGAAATATTAACTTCAAATCCTGGAACATCTCATATGCTCCATGACGTTCAAAACGTCTTTGAAGTCCTGATTCTAAACCTTAAAGCATGGCACATTGAACTATCGAGTAGTCATCAGCTTTGCTCTGCCATACGTTCATAACGTCCAGAGTTGCTCCTGCAGTGGGCCTTGCACTTAGCGGTGCTTCCAAGACGTAATTCTTCTGTGCAGCAATGAGGATAATCCTCAAGTTACGGACCCAGTCTGTGTAGTTGCTACCATCATCTTTCAACTTAGCTTTCTCTAGGAATGCATTGAAGTTCAAGGGAGCGGTAGCACGGTCCATTGATCTACAACAACATAGATATGCAAAAACTATGAGGTACTAAGTTCATCATAAATTAAAGTTCAATTAATCATATTACTAAAGAACTCCCACTTAGATAGACATCCCTCTAGTCATCTAAATGATCACGTGATCCATATCAACTAAACCCTGTCCGATCATCACGTGAGATGGAGTAATTTTCAATGGTGAACATCACTATGTTGATCATATCTACTATATGATTCATGTTCGACCTTTCGGTCTCTGTGTTCCGAGGCCATATCTGCATATGCTAGGCTCGTCAAGTTTAACCCGAGTATTCTACACGTGCAAAACTGGCTTGCACCTGTTGTATGTGAAAGTAGAGCTTATCACACCCGATCATCACGTGGTGTCTCGGCACGACGAACTGTAGCAACGGTGTATACTCAGGGAGAACACTTATACCTTGAAATTTAGTGAGGGGTCATCTTATAATGCTACCGTCGTACTAAGAAAAATAAGATGCATAAAGGATAAACATCACATGCGATCAAAATATGTGACATGATATGGCCATCATCATCTTGTGCCTTTGATCTCCATCTCCAAAGCACCGTCATGATCTCCATCATCACCGGCTTGACACCTTGATCTCCATCGTAGCATCGTTGTCGTCTTGCCAACTATAGCTTCTACGACTATTGCTCTCGCTTAGTGATAAAGTAAAGCAATTACATGGTGATTGCATTTCATACAATAAAGCGAAAATCATAAGGCTCTTGCCAGTTGCCGATAACTTTTACAAAACATGATCATCTCATACAACAATTTATATCTCATCACGTCTTGACCATATCACATCACAACATGCCCTGCAAAAACAAGTTAGACGTCCTCTACTTTGTTATTGCAAGCTTTACGTGGCTGCTACGGGCTTCTAGCAAGAACCGTTCTTACGTACGCATCAAAACCACAATGATTTTTTGTCAAGTGTGTTGTTTTAACCTTCAACAAGGACCGGTCGTAGTCAAACTCGATTCAACTAAAGTCGGAGAAACAGACACCCGCTAGCCACCTGTGTGCGAAGCACGTCGGTAGAACCAGTCTCATGAACGCGGTCATGTAATGTCGGTCTGGGACGCTTCATCCAACAATACCGATGAATTAAAGTAAGACGTTGGTGGTAAGCAGTATGACTATTATCGCCCACAACTCATTGTGTTCTACTCGTGCATATCATCTACGCATAGACCTCGCTCGGATGCCACTGTTGGGAACGTAGCATGCAATTTCAAAAAAAATCCTACGATCATGCAAGATCTATCTAGGAGATGCATACCAACGAGAGGGGAGAGTGTGTCCACATACCCTCCTACACCGAAAGCGGAAGCATTAGGTTAATGCAGTTGATGTAGTCGAACGTCTTCACGATCCAACCGATCCAAGTACCGAATGTACGACACCTCCGTGTTCAGCGCACGTTCAGCACGATGACGTCCCTTGAGCTCTTGATGTTGGAAATATGCCCTAGAGGCAATAATAAAATGGTTATTATTATATTTCCTTGTTCATGATAATTGTCTATTGTTCATGCTATAATTGTGTTATCCGGAAGTCGTAATACATGTGTGAACACATAGACCACAACATGTCCCTAGTGAGCCTCTAGTTGACTAGGTCGTTGATCAATAGATGGTTACGGTTTCCTGACCATGGACATTGGATTTCATTGATAACGGGATCACATCATTAGGAGAATGATGTGATGGACAAGACCCAATCCTAAGCATAGCACAAGATCGTGTAGTTCGTCTGCTAGAGCTTTTCTAAGTGTCAAGTATCATATCCTTAGACCATGAGATTGTGCAACTCCCGGATACCGTAGGAGTTCTTTGGGTGTACCAAACGTCACAACGTAACTGGGTGGCTATAAAGGTACACTACAGGTATCTCCGAAAGTGTCTGTTGGGTTGGCATGAATCGAGACTGGGATTGGTCACTCCGTATGACGGAGAGGTATCTCTGGGCCCACTCGGTAATGCATCATCATAATGAGCTCAGTGTGACTAAGTAGTTGGTCATGGGATCATGCATTACGGAACGAGTAAAGTGACTTGCCGGTAACGAGATTGAACGAGGTATTGGGGTACCGACGATCGAATCTCAAGCAAGTAACGTACCGATTGACAAAGGGAATTGTATACAGGATTGCTTGAATCCTCGACATCATGGTTCATCCGATGAGATCATCATGGAACATGTGGGAGACAACATGGGTATCCAGATCCCGCTGTTGGTTATTGGCCGGAGAGTTGTCTCGGTCATGTCTGCATGGTTCCCGAACCCGTAGGGTCTACACACTTAAGGTTTGATGACGCTATGGTTATTAGGAAGACTTGTATGTGATTACCGAATGTTGTTCAGAGTCCCGGAGGAGATCCCTGACGTCACGAGGAGTTCCGGAATGGTCCGGAGGTGAAGATTTATATGTAGGAAGTTGTCATACGATCACCGGAAAGGTTCGGGGGCATATCGGTATTGTACCGGGGCCACCGGAGGGGTTCTGGGGGTCCACCAGGAGGGGCCACCTCTCTCGGAGGGCCTAATGGGATGTACAGGAAAGGGAATCAGCCCTACATGGGCTGGGCGCATCCCCCCCTTGGGCCCATGCGCCTAGGGTTGGGGGGAACCCTAAGGGGGGCGCCCCCCTTGCTTGGGGGGCAAGCCCCCTCCCCTTGGCCGCCCCCCGCCCTCTAGATCTCATCTAGAGGGGGCCGGCCCCCTTCCTCCTTCCCCTATATAAAGAGGGCCAAGGGGAGGGCTGCATACACCATCCAAGGCGCAGCCCCTCCCCTCCCCAACACCTCTCCTCCTCCGCAAGAGCTTGGCGAAGCCCTGCCGGAGTACTGCTGCTCCACCACCACCACGTCGTCGTGCTGCTGTTGGAACCCTCTTCCTCAACCTCTCCCCCTCCTTGCTGGATCAAGGCGCGGGAGACGTCCTCGCTCCGTACGTGTGTTGAACGCGGAGGTGTCATCCGTTCGGCGCTAGGATCTTCGTTGATTTGGATCACGACGAGTACGACTCCATCAACCCCGTTCTCTTGAACGCTTCCGCTCGCGATCTACAAGGGTATGTAGATGCACTCCTCTCCCCTCGTTGCTAGATGACTCCATAGATTGATCTTGGTGATGCGTAGAAAATTTTAAATTTCTGCTACGATCCCCAACAGTGGCATCATGAGCTAGGTCTATGCGTAGTTTCTATGCACGAGTAGAACACAAGTTGTTGTGGGCATTGATTTTGTCAATTTACTTGCCGTTACTAGTCTTATCTTGATTCGGTGGCATCGTGGGATGAAGCAGCCCGGACCGACCTTACACGTACGCTTACGTGAGACTGGTTCCACCGACTGACATGCACTAGTTGCATAAGGTGGCTAGCGGGTGTCTGTCTCTCCCACTTTAGTCGGATCGGATTCGATGAAAAGGGTCCTTATGAAGGGTAAATAGAAATTGGCATATCACATTGTGGTTTTGGCGTAGGTAAGAAACGTTCTTGCTAGAAACCTATAGCAGCCACGTAAAAAAACTTGCAACAACAATTAGAGGACGTCTAACTTGTTTTTGCAGCATATGCCGTGTGATGTGATATGGCCAAAAGGATGTGATGAATGATATATGTGATGTATGAGATTGATCATGTTCTTGTAATAGGAATCACGACTTGCATGTCGATGAGTATGACAACCGGCAGGAGCCATAGGAGTTGTCTTAATTTATTTATGACCTGCGTGTCAACTTATACGTCATGTAATTACTTTACTTTATCGCTAACCGTTAGCCATAGTAGTAGAAGTAATAGTTGACGAGACAACTTCATGAGGACACGATGATGGAGATCATGATGATGGAAATCATGGTGTCATGCCGGTGACGACGATGATCATGGTGCCCCGAAGATGGAGATCAAAAAGGAGCAAAATGATATTGGCCATATCATGTCACTATTTGATTGCATGTGATGTTTATCATGTTTTACATCTTATTTGCTTAGAACGACGGTAGCATAAATAAGATGATCCCTCACAATAATTTCAAGAAAGTGTTCCCCCTAACTGTGCACCATTGCTAAGGTCCGTTATTCTGAAGCACCACGTGATGATTGGGTGTGATAGGTTCTAACGTTCGCATACAACGGGTGTAAGCCAGATTTACACATGCAAAACACTTAGGTTGACTTGACGAGCCTAGCATGTACAGACATGGCCTCGGAAAACGGAAGACTGAAAGGTCGAACATGAGTCGTATAGAAGATACGATCAACATGAAGATGTTCACCGATGATGACTAGTCCGTCTCAGGTGATGATCGGACACGGCCTAGTTGAATCGGATCATGTATTACTTAGATGACTAGAGGGATGTCTATCTGAGTGGGAGTTCATTAAATAATTTGATTAGATGAACTTAATTATCATGAACTTAGTCTAAAATCTTTATAATATGTCTTGTAGATCAAATGGCCCACGCTAATGTTGTCCTCAACTTCAACGCGTTCCTAGAGAAAACCAAGCTGAAAGACGATGGTAGCAACTATACGGACTGGGTCCGGAACTTGAGGATCATCCTCATAGCTGCCAAGAAAGCATATGTCCTTGAAGCACCGCTAGGTGAAGTACCACCCCCAGCAAACCAAGACGTTATGAAGGCTTGGCAGTCCCGTGCTGATGATTACTCCCTGGTTTAGTGCGGCATGCTTTACAGCTTAGAACCGGGGCTCCAGAAGCGTTTTGAGCAACACGGAGCATATGAGATGTTCCAAGAGCTGAAAATGGTTTTCCAAGCTCATGCCCGGGTCGAGAGATATGAAGTCTCCGACAAGTTCTACAGTTGTAAGATGGAGGAGAATAGTTCCGTCAGCGAGCACATACTCAAAATGTCTGGGTTGCACAACCGCTTGTCTCAGCTGGGATTTAATCTCCCGGATGATGCGCTCGTTGACAGAATCCTTCAGTCGCTCCCACCTAGCTACAAGAGCTTTGTGATGAACTTCAATATGCAGGGGATGGAAAAGACCATTCCTGAGGTATATTCAATGTTGAAATCAGCGGAGGTGGAAATCAAAAAGGAACATCAAGTGTTGATGGTGAATAAAACCACTAAGTTCAAGAAGGGCAAGGGTAAAAAGAATTTCAAGAAGGACAGCAAGGGGGTTGCCGCGCCCGGTAAGCAAGCTGCCGGGAAGAAGCTAAAGAATGGACCCAAGCCCGAGACTGAGTGTTTTTATTGCAAGGGAAGTGGTCACTGGAAGCGGAACTGCCCCAAGTACTTAGCGGACAAGAAGGCCGGCAACACCAAAGGTATATGTGATATACATGTTATTGATGTGTACCTTACCAGTACTCGTAGTAGCTCCTGGGTATTTGATACCGGTGCCGTTGCTCATATTTGTAACTCAAAACAGGAGCTGCAGAATAAGCGGAGACTAGCGAAGGACGACGTGACGATGCGCGTCGGGAATGGTTCCAAGGTCGATGTGATCGCCGTCGGCACGCTACCTCTACATTTACCTACGGGATTAGTTTTAAACCTCAATAATTGTTATTTAGTGCCAGCTTTGAGCATGAACATTGTATCAGGATCTCGTTTAATACGATATGGCTACTCATTTAAATCCGAGAATAATTGTTGTTCTATTTATATGAGAGATATGTTTTATGGTCATGCCCCGCTGGTCAATGGTTTATTCTTATTTAATCTCGAACGTGATGTTACACATATTCATAGTGTGAATACCAAAAGATGTAAGGTTGATAATGATAGTGCCACATACTTGTGGCACTGCCGCCTTGGTCACATTGGTGTCAAACGCATGAAGAAACTCCATGCAGATGGACTTTTGGAGTCTCTTGATTATGAATCATTTGACACATGCGAACCATGCCTCATGGGAAAAATGACCAAGACTCCATTCTCCGGAACAATGGAGCGAGCAACCAGCTTATTGGAAATCATACATACAGATGTGTGCGGTCCAATGAGTGTTGAGGCTCGCGGTGGCTATCGTTATGTTCTCACCCTCACTGATGACTTGAGTAGATATGGGTATGTCTACTTAATGAAACACAAGTCTGAGACCTTTGAAAAGTTCAAGGAATTTCAGAGTGAGGATGAGAATCAACGTGACAGGAAAATCAAGTTCTTGCGATCAGATCGTGGGGGAGAATATTTGAGTCACGAATTTGGCACGCACTTAAGGAAATGTGGAATAGTTTCACAACTCACGCCGCCTAGAACACCTCAGCATAATGGTGTGTCCGAACATCGTAATCACACTCTATTAGATATGGTGTGATCTATGATGTCTCTTACCGATCTACCATTGCCATTTTGGGGCTATGCTTTAGAGACTGTCGCATTCACTTTAAATAGGGCTCCGTCGAAATCCGTTGAGACGACACCGTATGAATTATGGTTTGGGAAGAAACCTAGCTGTCGTTTCTAAAAGTTTGGGGATGCGATGCTTACGTGAAGAAACTTCAACCTGAAAAGCTCGAACCCAAATTGGAAAAATGCGTCTTCATAGGATACCCTAAAGAAACTATTGGGTATATCTTATACCTCAGATCCGAAGGCAAGATCTTTGTTGCCAAGAATGGATCCTTTCTAGAGAAAGAGTTTCTCTCGAAAGAAGTAAGTGGGAGGAAAGTAGAACTTGATGAAGTATTGCCTCTTGAACCGGAGAGTGGCGCAGCTCACGAAAATGTTCCTGAGGTGCCTACACCGACTAGAGAGGAAGTTAATGATGATGATCATGAAACTTCAGATCAAGTTGCTACTGAACTTCGTAGGTCCACAAGGACACGTTCCACACCAGAGTGGTACGGCAACCCTGTCCTAGAAATCATGTTGTTGGACAATGGTGAACCTTCGAACTATGAAGAAGCGATGGCGGGCCAAGATTCCGACAAATGGCTGGAAGCCATGAAATCCGAGATAGGATCCATGTATGAAAACGAAGTATGGACTTTGACTGACTTGCCCGATGATCGGCGAGCCATAGAAAATAAATGGATCTTTAAGAAGAAGACAGACGTGGATGGTAATGTGACCATCTATAAGGCTCGGCTTGTCACTAAGGGTTATCGACAAGTTCAAGGGGTTGACTACGATGAGACTTTCTCACCCGTAGCAAAGCTGAAGTCCGTCCGAATCATGTTGGCAATTGCCGCATTCTATGATTATGAGATATGGCAAATGGATGTCAAAACGGCATTCCTTAATGGTTTCCTTAAGGAAGAATTGTATATGATGCAGCCGGAAGGTTTTGTCGATCCTAAGAATGCTGACAAGGTGTGCAAGCTCCAACGCTCAATCTATGGGCTGGTGCAAGCATCTCGGAGTTGGAACATTCGATTTGATGAGATGATCAAAGTGTTTGGGTTTACGCAGACTTATGGAGAAGCCTGTGTTTACAAGAAAGTGAGTGGGATCTCTGTAGCATTTCTCATATTATATGTGGATGACATACTATTGATGGGAAATGATATAGAATTCTTGGAAAGCATAAAGGCCTACTTGAAAAAGTGTTTTTCAATGAAGGATCTTGGAGAAGCTGCTTATATATTAGGCATCAAGATCTATAGAGATAGATCGAGACGCCTCATTGGTCTTTCACAGAGTACATACCTTGACAAGATATTGAAGAAGTTCAATATGGATCAGTCCAAGAAGGGGTTCTTGCCTGTGTTGCAAGGTACGAGATTGAGCACAGCTCAATGCCCGACCATGGCAGAAGATAGAGAAAAGATGAGTGTCGTCCCCTATGCCTCAGCCATAGGGTCTATTATGTACGCCATGCTGTGTACCAGACCTGATGTAAACCTTGTCGTAAGTTTTGTAGGAAGGTACCAAAGTAATCCCGGCATGGAACACTAGACAGCGGTCAAGAATATCCTGAAGTACCTGAAAAGGACTAAGGATATGTTTCTCATTTATGGAGGTGACGAAGAGCTCGTCGTGGGTTACGTCGATGCTAGCTTCGACACAGATCTGGATGACTCTAAGTCACAAACCGGATACGTGTATATCTTGAATGGTGGGGCAGTCAGCTGGTGCAGTTGTAAGCAAAGTGTCGTGGCGGGATCTACATGTGAAGCGGAGTACATGGCAGCCTCGGAGGCAGCACAAGAAGCAATCTAGGTGAAGGAGTTCATTACCGACCTAGGAGTTATTCCCAATGCGTCGGGCCCGATGACTCTCTTCTGTGACAACACTGGAGCTATTGCCCTTGCCAAGGAGCCCAGGTTTCACAGGAAGACCAAGCATATCAAGCGTCGCTTCAACTCCATTCATGAAAATGTTCAAAATGGAGACATAGATATTTTTAAAGTGCATACGGACCTGAATGTCGCAGATCCGTTGACTAAACCTCTTCCTCGAGCAAAACATGATCAACACCAGAACTCTATGGGTGTTCGATTCATCACAATGTAACTAGATTATTGACTCTAGTGCAAGTGGGAGACTGTTGCAAATATGCCCTAGAGGCAATAATAAAATGGTTATTATTATATTTCCTTGTTCATGATAATTGTCTATTGTTCATGCTATAATTGTGTTATCCGGAAATCGTAATACATGTGTGAATACATAGACCACAACATGTCCCTAGTGAGCCTCTAGTTGACTAGCTCGTTGATCAATAGATGGTTACGATTTCCTGACCATGGACATTGGATATCATTGATAACGGGATCACATCATTAGGAGAATGATGTGATGGACAAGACCCAATCCTAAGCATAGCACAAGATCGTGTAGTTCGTCTGCTAGAGCTTTTCTAAGTGTCAAGTATCATTTCCTTAGACCATGAGATTGTGCAAATCCTGGATACCGTAGGAGTGCTTTGGGTGTACCAAACGTCACAACGTAACTGGGTGGCTATAAAGGTACACTACAGGTATCTCCGAAAGTGTCTGTTGGGTTGGCATGAATCGAGACTGGGATTTGTCACTCCGTATGACGGAGAGGTATCTCTGGGCCCACTCGGTAATGCATCATCATAATGAGCTCAGTGTGACTAAGTAGTTGGTCACGGGATCATGCATTACGGAACGAGTAAAGTGACTTGCCGGTAACGAGATTGAACGAGGTATTGGGATACCGACGATCAAATCTCGGGCAAGTAATGTACTGATTGACAAAGGGAATTGTATACGGGATTGCTTGAATCCTCGACATCGTGGTTCATCCGATGAGATCATCGTGGAAGATGTGGGAGCCAACATGGGTATCCAGATCCCGATGTTGGTTATTGGCCGGAGAGTTGTCTCGGTCATGTCTGCATGGTTCCCGAACCCGTAGGGTCTACACACTCTTAAGGTTCGATGACGCTAGGGTTATTAGGAAGACTTGTATGTGATTACCGAATGTTGTTCGGAGTCCCGGATGAGATCCCGGACGTCACGAGGAGTTTCGGAATGGTCTGGAGGTGAAGATTTATATGTAGGAAGTTGTCATACGGTCACCGGAAAGGTTCGGGGGCATATCGGTATTGTACCGGGGCCACCGGAGGGGTTCCGGGGTCCACAGGGAGGGGCCACCTCTCTCGGAGGGCCTAATGGGCTGTAGAGGAAACGGAACCAGCCCTACATGGGATGGGCGCATCCCCCCTTGGGCCCATGCGCCTAGGGTTGGGGGAGAAACCCTAAGGGGGCGCCCCCCTTGCTTGGGGGGCAAGCCCCCTCCCCTTGGCCGCCGCCCCCCTCTAGATCTCATCTAGAGGGGGACGGCCCCCTTCCTTCCCCTATATATAGAGGGGCAAGGGGAGGGCTGCATACACCATCCAAGGCGCGGCCCCTCCCCTCCCCAACACCTCTCCTCCTCCGCAAGAGCTTGTAGAAGCCCTGCCGGAGTACTGCTGCTCCACCACCACCACGCCATCGTGCTGCTGTTGGAGACCTCTTCCTCAACCTCTCCCTCCTCCTTGCTAGATCAAGGTGCGAGATACGTTCTCGCTCCGTACATGTGTTGAACGCGGAGGTGCCATCCGTTCGGCGCTAGGATCTTCGGTGATTTGGATCACGACGAGTACAACTCCATCAACCCCGTTCTCTTGAACGCTTCTGCTCGCGATCTACAAGGGTATGTAGATGCACTCCTCTCCCCTCGTTGCTAGATGACTCCATAGATTGATCTTGGTGATGCGTAGAAAATTTTAAATTTCTGCTACGATCCCCAACACTTGATCCAGTAGAGGGTCGAGGGAGAGTTTCGTCGGCACGATGGTGTGGTGCCGGTGTTGATGATATGATCCGCGCAGGGCTTTGCCTAAGCACTGCGACAATATGGCCGAGCTGGTAAACTATGGAGGGGGCACCGCACACGACTAAGGGACAATTGATGTGCCTTTGGGGTGCCCCCTGCCCCCATATATAAAGGGGGGAGGAGGAGGTGGCCGGCCCAAGGGGGGCGCGCCAAGGGGGGAGTCCTACTTGGACTCCTAGTCCAAGTAGGATTCGCCCCCCCCCCTCCTTCCAACCAACGGAAAGGGGAAAGGGGAAAGAGGGAGAGGAGAAGGAAAGGGGAGCCCCCCCCCCCACCCCTAGTCCAATTCGGTTTGGGCTTGGGGGCGCCACCTCCTGTGGCAGCCTCCCTCTCTCCGGTATGGCCCAATAGGCCCATTAACTTTCCCGGAGGGTTCCGGTAGCCTCCCGGTACTCCGAAAAATCCACAAACCTTATCGGAACCATTCCGGTATCCTATATAACCTTCCAATATATCATTCTTTACCTCCCGACCATTTCAAGACTCCTCGTCATGTCCGTGATCTCATCCGGGACTCCGAACAAACTTCGGTCACCAAAACACATAACTCATAATACAAATCGTCATCGAACGTTAAGCGCGCGGACCGTACGGGTTCGAGAACTATGTAGACATGACCGAGACACATCTCCGGTCAATAACCAATAGCGGAACCTGGATGCTCATATTGGCTCCTACATATTCTACGAAGATATTTATCGGTCAAACCGCATAACAACATACGTCATTCCCTTTGTCATCGGTATATTACTTGCCCGAGATTCGGTTCTTCGGTATCCTCATACCTAGTTCAATCTCGTTACCGACAAGTCTCTTTACTCGTTTTGTAATGCATCATCCCGTAACTAAATCATTAGTCACATTGCTTGCAAGGCTTATAGTGATGTGCATTACCGAGAGGGCCCAGAGATACCTCTCCGATACTCGGAGTGACAAATCCTAATCTCGATCTATGCCAACTCAACAAACACCATCGGAGACACCTGTAGAGCATATTTATAATCACCCAGTTACGTTGTGACGTCTGATAGCACACAAGGTGTTCCTCCTGTATTCGGGAGTTGCATAATCTCATAGTCAGAGAAATATGTATAAGTCATGAAGAAAGCAATAGCAATAAAACTAAACGATCATTATGCTAAGCTAACGGATGGGTCTTGTCCATCACATCATTCTCTAATGATGTGATCCCGTTCATCAAATGACAACACATGTCTATGGTCAGGAAACTTAACCATCTTTGATTAACGAGCTAGTCAAGTAGAGGCATACTAGGGACACTCTGTTTGTCTATGTATTCACACATGTACTAAGTTTCCGGTTAATACAATTCTAGCGTGAATAATAAACATTTATCATGATATAAGGAAATATAAATAACAACTTTATTATTGCCTCTAGGGCATATTTCCTTCAAGGCCTTCCCGGGCCTCCCCGTTGTAGCGGAGCCCTGCGCGCTGATAACCCACTGGTATAGGGGATCGCAACAGTTTTCAAGGGTAGAGTATTCAACCAAAATTTATCGATTCGACACAAGGAGAGCCAAAGAATATTCACGAGTATTAGCAGTTGAGTTGTCAATTCAACCACATCTGAAAGACTTAATATCTGCAACGAAGTTTTAGTAGCAAAGTTGTATGGAAGTAATGGTAACAGTGGCAATAGTAGCAGTAGCAGTTTTGTAGTGATTGTAACAGCAGCACGGCAAAAGTAACTTAGCAAAGATCAATATGTGAAAAGCTCGTACGCATTGGATCGGCAATGATAATTGTGTTGGATAATATTCATCATGTAACAGTCATAACCTAGGGTGACACATAACTAGCTCCAATTCATCAATATAATGTAGGCATATATTCCGTATATAGTCATACGTGCTTATGAAAAAGAACTTGCATGATATCTTTTGTCATATCCTCCCGTGGCAACAGGATCCATAAGAAAACTAAGGGATATTAATGCCTCCTTTTAATAAAGAACCGGAACAAAGCATTAGCACTTAGTGAATACATGAACTCCTCAAACTACGATAATCATCGGAAAGAATCCCAATTATTGTCACCTTGGGGTATGCGGATCATAACTCATAATATGTGTCTCCAACTTGCAAGGTAGGATCAAGAACACACATATATTTATGAAAACATAATAGATTCAGATCTGAAATCATGGCACTCGGGCCCTAGTGACAAGCATTAAGCATAGCAAAGTCATAGCAACATCAATCTCAGAACATAGTGGATACTAGGGATCAAACACAAACAAAACTAACTCGATTATTTGAACATAGTGGGCGCCCTATTGGGTTTGCCCATGCGCGAGCAGGCACCCCCGTTTTTTTCGTTCTCTTACTTTTCCTTTTTTTACTTTCTGTTTTTCATTTATTCTATATTCAAATAATTCAGGATTGGTTGTAAAATTCAAAAATATTGTGAATTGTCATAAAAATAGTTCTTGAATTCAAAAATGTTTGCAACTCAAAAGAATGAACATCTTTTTAATTTTAATGAACATTTTTATGAGCATTTTTTATAATGATGAGCATTTTTTATATTTCATAAACAAAATTTGAATTTGATGAACAATTTTTTAACTTGATGAAGAAAATTTGTATTCAAGTTTTTTTTTGAAAAATGGATGAACAAACTTTGAAATCAATGAACAAATTTGGAGTTTGATGAACAAATTTTAATTTAATGAATATTTTTCGAGGTCGGTGAACAATTTTTGAATTTTGGTCTACATTTTTTAAATCCAATGAACAAAAAAATTGAATTCGATGAACATTTTCTGAATTGTTGAACTTTTTTTACATTGATGAATTTTTTTAATACGATGAACAAAAGTGTTCGTGAATTTGAAAGAAAACTCGCAAAAAGGTAAAAAGTAAAGATGAAAAAAGGAAAGAAAAAAGAAAGGGGGGTCGCACCCCACATGAGCCGGCCAGAAGGTGTGCAGGTGAGCTGGGGGGGGGGGGCGGGGGCTCGCACCCCACATGAGCCGGCCAGAAGGCGTGCAGGTGAGCTGGGGGGGAGGGTGCACCATGGCGCTAGGGGGTGTCCTACGCGCCGTATAGGATCCGCTTGTTTATATAACTACTAATGCTACACTATCTTCCATCTCGCCTCAAGGATTTTCGCGTCCAGGCGTTATCGGGCCATCCTAATATATGGTTCTTACAGGAGCGGTTTTTAGGGCCGGTTTTTCTCTCTCTTTATCTATATTTTTATGTGTTGGTTTTCGTTTTTTTTCTTGCGCTTTTTCGTCGGGTTTTCCTTTTTGTTTTCATTTTCCCTTTTCCCATTATCTTTTCTTTCGGTTGTCTGTGTCGGTTTTCTACAATTTTCTTTTGGGTTTTGGTTTTCTGTATTTCTCTGCCGGTTTGCTTTGTTTTTTGTTTTTTTATCCTTTTGCCTTTTTCAACATCTATTTCCCTTTTTCTCGCATACATTGTATATTTTTCATATATATTAGAGCAATTTGTTATACACGTTTAATAATTTTTAAATACATATTTTTAATTATATATATATGTTTTGATGTCTATGTTTTTTCATAAAGTTTGTACATTTTTCTTATACATCTAAAACTTCTTTATACACATTTAAATACATGTTTTTGAACATTTTTTGATACATGTCGAGTGCAATTATATGTTGCAACATCTTTATAAATGGTATGATGCTTTTTTAAATTAGGCACATTTTTTAAATTGTATATACATTTTACAAAATGTCACGAAATATTTTTGAAACACATGCATATCATGAACATAGTTTTGGACTCATGAACATTTTTTAATGTAACATACATTTTTATGAATGGCATATTTTTTGAATTGCATAAACATACTTTTAGTTGTATAAATATTTGATATTTTGGAAACGCATGACCATTTTTCAATAGCACAAACATTTTTTTAATGTTGTCGACATTTTATTAAAATTATGCTAACAAAATGTTCATATTGGGTCAACATTCAAAATTGTTTAAAATCCATACTCCTCGTGATTTTAGAAAAATTAAGTACATTTTAGTTCTGGAATATATGTATTTCAAATGTTTCAAAAATATATAAACGATGAAGAATGAGAAAATGGAGAAGAAAGACAAACCAGTAGGAAGCTACTTGGCTCGACCCAATAATATGCTCGCTTGAGGCTGCCTTCAATTCCATCTCGCATCAAGAGAGATATAGGAGAGCAACTAAGTGTTACCCCTTGCGGGCCTCCCGCAAATGTCACTTTTATGGCCTGGGAGCCTACCAAGTGGAGCGCCCAGCTGCTGCCACGTGTTGTATGTTCGGCGTTTCATCTGAATTTTTTTGCACGTGTTTTCTGGATTTAGATCGTGTTTTCAGGGTTTTCATCTTTTCGGTTTTCTCCTAATTTTCCGTAGGTTTTAGAGATTTCTTTTGTGTATTTTTTTGTGAAGCATGGTTATGCTTTTCCAAAAGAGAAAAAGCATGCGCTTACATGAGAAGCATACATTTGCTTTTCTTTCGCGAGAAACACAAATGTGCTTCTTGAAAAAAATGCTTCAACTAGAAGCACAAATTTGCTTCCACAAGAAGCACAACTTTGCTTCTCGAAAAAAATTGTGCTTCTGTGAGAAGCACAACTGTGCTATACGTAAATTGAAAAAACATCATTGACACAAGTTAACATAGGTTCATGGGGCTGAGCAATCCTGATTCTTATACTCTTCAGGTGTTTGTTATACGTTGTCATCTATGTACTTAGCCCGGGGGGAGGGGAACGAATGGCGAGTGGATGGGAAGTGACGGAGAGCGGGGCGGTGAGTGGAGTGAAGCTAGGGCTTGCTTCAGATGAGGATTTTTTAATGGGGACGAAGCGGGGTCTGTACGGTCGTGGCGGACACGTCCAAAACTTTTCATACCCAAAGCGATGAAGGGGCAATTGTCTTCAAATATAACCATGAATGTTTTTCCAGGTGAAACTGAAAGGCGTCGGCTAGTGCTTCCCATACGAAAAATGCTTGTTTCATTAAAGCATAAATCACACACCAAGTTGATGTATAAAGAGTTGTGAGTGCTACTCGCGGCTGCATAGCTTTAGCATGTTGGTCAGAGCACATCCACTGCATGGGGGCTACTGAAATCCGAAGATCGCAATATCCCATGAGATATTATTCAGCCACGGCTAACCATGGAGATAACGCTGTTTCCATACGCATTACCGCCACCGAAACATTATCCCGTGGCCATCGCTCAGCTCGAGGACGATGATATCCAACCGAGTGATCCAGCGGTCCGCCATTTCGTTTCAGATATGCATGAGGCGTCATCTACCCCGCCATCAGGGGGTCCTCTCCCATCTCCCAGCAGCTCAGTGCCGCTGTGTTTGTACTCCACTAGGAAGGAGCTGGGCCGAATCCCATGGCCACTGTCCTCCTAACCTCGGCAGCAGGTACGATACGCCATCGAGCTCAACGGGTTTGGGTTGCGCCGCCGTCGGCCGGACAAGGACGACGCCTTTCCCGGCCCGATTATAAAACCTCTTTCTCGAGGCGATACGATCGGAACCGGGGCAATGTGAGCGCACAATCCTCTAGTGCGCCGCGCTGCTGTAATGCAACAGGCTGCACCAGAGAAATAGAAACATGGCATCGACTAGGGGAAAAGCACGGAGAGTGACCGCATGTCTATAGGATGGATTATTTTAGGGTAGCCAGCCCTGCAAGGTTCATGTGCTCAGCCGCCTTTTCCGTCGGTTTGTACAAGTGTGGTACGCACACGGGTACGTACTACTAGCAGCTACTGTCTTTTCATATTCTGAAATGAGAAAACTAGTGTCATTTCATCAGTTTGTATGATCGTGTCAACATATATGTATGCACAGGTACAACATGATGGACGCCGGTCTACTCTGCGATGATCATAAGCCGGTGTTTATTCGACCTGAACGCCGCGGATCAGAAGTTCATGCATCATCTTCTGTCCGCGGAAAATAATAACCAACGCTATAAACAAGAATGTAATTACTACTGATATAGCTAACTCGATGGTATTGTCAGGTTAAATCTGATCATACTCGGTTACTCGTCCGGTCCGATAAGTCCAGCTGCTCCGGAGCGCTTTCATAGACGACGCTTCTAAACCTGCTCAGAAGGTTTGGTTGTTTTGTTTTCTTCAGGTGGCTCATCGGAGTCTGTCTCGTTCAATGGATGTACTTTCGTTTTCAGCTCGGCGTCTCCCTTTTTGTCGTCATCATCGTCCGCCTGCTTGAAGCTGGCGAGGCTGGCCATCGTGTCCACGGCGTCGACCACGCTCTCGATCCTCGTCGATATCTCCGTCAGCAGCGACGCCACGGTGAAGAGCGGCATGGCGTCGATCAGCGACGCCTCCCCCGGCTCCCCGGCCAGCGTGAACGGGAGCTCCCGCATGTCGCCCTGCAGCTCGTGCACGGCCGTGTTCATGTCTGCCACGGCGAAGTCCAGCGCCGGGGAGGTCGTCATCGTGGCCACGGAGCTGGACGCCTCCCTCAGCACCCGCCCGCACTGCGCGCCCAGCCTCGTGCACACGTCGGCGAGCAGCCGCTTCACGCTCTCGGGGGCCTGGAGCTCGGCGCCGACGCAGCTCTTGAGGGTCTCCACGCAGTAGGCGCAGTGGCGCATGGCGGCGCCGAGCTTGGTGTACTGGGCGTAGGGGTGGCGGAAGCCGAACTTGCCGTGCGCGGGCTCCCACCGCGCCAGGTTGGCCTGCGAGTCCTCGGACGCCTTGGAGTTGAGCACGCACTTGTAGCCCTCCGACTTGGCCTGCGCGCCCTCCTCCTCGCCGAAGTATTCCTCGACGCAGCCCTCCACGGCGGCCGCGAGCTTCTCCATGTTGCGCACCGTGAGCTGGTGCAGCTCCTGGCCGGCCCACACGGGCCAGATGAGCACGCAGACGGCGAGGCAGATGAAGATGCCGATGGCGATGGTGACAAGCCGCTGCTGCGCCAGCTCCACCAGCTCGTCGACGCGGTACCCCGACACGGCCACCAGGCTGTATGTCAGGATGAAGATGGTCACGCCGTAGTCGAACCGGGCCTTCACCGTCGGTATGAACCGCGAGAAGGTGGCTGCCGCAGCTGCACGCGCACACCCCATAGATAATTATTAGTACGTGTGGCAGAAAGGTAGCGTGCCCAGTTTGTAAGTGCGCACGAAGGTTTATAGTACTACGTACCAAGAAGAAAGAGGGAGCCAGTGGTGATGACCGGCTCGAGCTTGTCGCCGGACTTGCTCGCCACCCAGTTCACGCCCAGCGCGAGCACGCCGGCGCTCGCCGTCGCCACGGCCCGGTTGAACCCTTTGTACACGCTGCCGCCTACACGTCCATACACAAACAAAATCAGCGATCAAGCCAAGAGTAAATACATGCATGCATGCATGCTGAAGATACAGTTGCTCCGCTACTGATCCGTTTTGTAATGATTCTACTAGGTGCGACTTACCAACAGTGTACTCGAAAATGACGACGACGGTCATGATGGCCCACATGGAAGCCCCGCCGACGCCGTCGTAGAGCGGCCTGGTGTAGTAGAAGACGGAGACCAAGGTAAGCGCAACGCCGACTTTGAGGCCGTGCACCACTCTCCTCGGATCGTCGGCGCCAATCTTCCACACCTTCTTGGCGAAGCCGGACACCGTGGCCCCGAGCATGAGCACGCAGGCGACCAGCCACGCCCAGGCCCTCCCGGCCGGCCCGGCCTCGCCCCCCCCCGCCCCCGCCGCCCCCCCCGGCCCCGCCCCCCGCCACTCCAGCCCGCTCTGCGCGTCCCTCGCAGCGGCCTCCATGATCACCGGCAGAAGCAGGTCCAGACGAGCCCCTCCCTACTGCAAGCGTGCCAAGAAAATGCGGCCCGGCTGGCCGGCTCTGCTATGGTATATATAGGTTGACCGCTGCTTCTGCGTCACTTATTCTGTTGGAGTTATGCTACGAGCTGACAGGACCGGAGGGAGAAGGGAGGGGAGCAACGCAAGCTTCCAAGGAAGGAACGAGGGAAAGGAAAGGCTGCCGGGCGAATGACCTCCCTGTCTTGGAATGTTGTGAGACGCCGGGGGACTTGCTTATATAGGGACGAAGCTTTCCGAGGCACTCCAATGGACTTTGACGTGGGGCATTTGTCAGGCTGGAGATTGGAGACGACCGGCCTCGCGCACGAAAGCTCGCGCGATACGTGCGTTTCTCGGCAAAGGAAAAGGGGCCGAGTGCGTCGCCAACAGGGTGGATGGAAATGGAGGCGCGGTACGTGCAGATCGAGTGCGGTTTCCCATCGTCGTCGTCGCGGTTTTGCTCGCCACACGATCGATCACGATTGATCTGCTCGTCTCCGGCTCAGGGCGATCCGGAATTCCTGACCGCTCCGCTTCGATTAGTTACTTGTCAGTTACCGCGTCGCATCAGCAATTTCGTCCTTAGCCAATTTGATCCTCAATCTGTAGTGCGACAAATTCGAACCGTCTAGAGATTTGCTGCTGCGTAATTGTCAGTTGCTCAAGTCTTTGAGACCGATAGGGACACGCATGTAGTTCGAACTTGTTGGGCACAAACTCGATCGCCTGATCGATATATAGACGCCGGCAAGATGAGCTCGGCCCCTTTCATCCTTGAGACAGATTGCTCAGTCGCGGCGGCGGCGATGCTGGAGCATGGTACTGACAGATCTCCGGTGACGGCTCTGATCGGTGAAACCAAGCGTTTACTGGAAGGACACGGGGAGTGAGTTCAAAATTGCTGCTATGTCTCGTGATCAGAACGTTGCTAGCTATAGACTTGCCCGGTTGGGGAGTTCTTCTCCGCGCGTGCAGCTGCCTGGTTGCGCTCGCGTCCTGATGAGATTGTAAGCCTATGTGGCCAAACCAGTCATTAATAGTACAATCTCTTTTTTTCAAAATAAAATAAAATTGATGTACTCGTTTTGATCTACTCCCTCCTTTCACTTTTATAAATCGTTTCAGACAAACAAAATTGTGTTGTTTTGCACACTGTCTGAAACATTTACAAAGCCTTATAAAAATAAACAGAGGGAGTACTTGGAATTTAGACGGACGAAAATTATACAAATGCGGAAAGAATTGCTCCAACCGCCGCTAAATTGAATATTGGGAGCATATTCATAACCCTCAACTCAAAGTGCACAGGAAAGGGCTTAGAAATCGGTGGTCGTACATGGATCTTGTGGTACAATATGTACTTCAGCTGCACTCACTAGCTAGTAAGTAGCTCCTTGTAATTATGACTAGCCAGACATTAGTGCGTGGATGCATGCACTAGCCTTTCAACTTTTGTAAACTGGCTTTTCTAAATCAAAAGGACCTCCTACATTTTCGTTTTCCTTTTTTGAATGGGTCCATTTTCATCTGTGGAAGTCAAATGAGGTGCATATCTACAAGCCTACACATCAAAATAGATGGATGCACTCCAGTGGAGATTTTACCGGGCGGCTTTACCCTTCAAAAATGTTACTCCCTCCCGTTTTGTACACAAGACCACTTTCTCAATTTTTAGATATCAAGAAAACAAAATCAACTAATAAGTAACACAATTAATTGTGTGGAAAATCTTGTATTTTGAGTCAATTAAACATATTGCAGGGAAGCAACACAGCCGCCTCCTCCTCCTAAAAAAACAGCTAGGGTTTGTGCCTCTCGCTGGCTCCGCGTAGGTCCGCCTCGTCTCCGGTGGCCCTAGGGTCATGTGGGCGCGGTGGATCCTGGTAAGGGCCGGCGGGACGGCTCTATTGTTAGTCGTTCCTTTAAGATTTGTTAGGGTTTGTGTCCTGCTCGGGAAGGCGAGACGGCGGCGGCTCCCTGAAGATGGAATAAAGGTTTTCCCGCCTAACCCCTGTTCCGGTGGTGCGCCTAGCATAGTTGGTAGGCGTGTGGAGGTGTGTCTCCCGCGGATCTACCCTCGGCAGATTTGCTCGGATCTGGTTGTTATTTGTCTATGTTCGTGTGTCTTCGGGTTGGATCCTTTTGATCTACCTTATTCTTCATCGGCGGCGCTTGATGTTCTGATGCGCTGATCCTATGAGGGCTTAACACGACGACTTCTCGTCTGTCTACTACAACAAGTTGTGCCCAACTCCGATGAGGGAGGGACGATGACGGCGGCGCGCCTTCTGCTCGCTTCAGTGGTCGTCGCTAGGCGGTCTATAGATCTGGATGTAATTTTTATTATTTCTGATGTTAGTTGTACTGCCATGATTGAAGATGAATATATCAAAAGTTTTCTCACAAAAAAATAACTAAACACATTGGTTGTGGTGTCTTTTTTTTCTATAATTGCATGCAAGTGTTCACAGTAATGAGCACCATCGTACAAGGTAGAAACCTAATCAATCCTTCTTGAAAAAAGATGGTGACCTTGTATAGCTGTAAAATGTATTTTTGATAGTGGCCTTGTATTTACAACCAGAGGGAGAATTACTAATTAGGAACCTAAATATGTCACTTGACAATTACTCCCTCTGTCCCATAATATAGGATGTTTTTGCAGTTCAAATTGAACTGCAAAAACGTCTTACATTATGGGACAGAATAGTACTATATTGCATGTAATTTGCATGTAACAATTCTAACGCATTTGCTAACTAGGCTTAGGAGTTAGGACTTGATATTTTGAGTCCACCCTTCATTTCTCATGTTGATTCGCCACTCACCTATGTATAAGTTCGGCCTGCCAAGTGACTTACAATTAGTAAGAAGGAATTTAATTATCTCGCCCACCAGGTATGCAAAGTGGGTTTGATACAAGGAAGCAAAATTGCATATTGTATTAGCGTGTGACGATACTCAAATGAATCATGGCATACAACAGACAAGGGTCAATTTGCCGCTGCCTTCAACTCATCTTTCTGCAAGATCTTATAGCGGACGGCTTGCACGGTCATTTTTGCGTCTGCATCCAAAGACTCCAAATTCAAGGACAACATCTTGGCGTCCTCCGCATGGCTGTGATCTTCGCCTTCTTTTCTTCAAGCATCACCTTCTTCTCCTCGAGCATGGCCTTCTTCTCTTAGATCATGGCCCTCTACTCTTCGAGTTTGAGCTTCTTCTTGGTCGCCTTCATCAACAATTTGAACCTCTCCCCCTTTTTTTCTTCCTTGATGTCCGAGCGCTTGACATATGCCTCCTCCTTCTTCATCAAGATGTCCTCGAACATGTTCGTCATCTTGGCCGCCCACAGCTTCTCGCTTTGCTCTGTCTCCTCCCACTTCTTTCCTCGGAACCCTCTTCTAACTTTGTTGGGCGGTTCTTTTGTTGGGTCCGTTGGGTCACCAGTTTCTTTCTCTGTGGCTTGGGCAGCGGTCTTGGATATGAATGTGTTTCACTTAGGTTGCCCATTGAACTTCAACCAACAATGCATGATAGTGAAAATTTTCTTCTCCAACTTGAACACCATACATGGGCGAGAAGGCTACAAAGTAAAACATTGTCACACAATGCATATCCGGCAAGTGATCAACAAAAGTATGGATGTCCGGCTACAAAACATTGCATGTCCGGCTAGTGATCAACAAAACTATGCATATTCGGCTAGTGATCAACAAAACTATGCATATCCGGCTACAAACCTTTGCATATCCAGTCAGTGATCAACAAAACTATGCGTGTCCAGCCAAATGAACTTACTCTTGATGATTTACGCACCACTAGGCCACTGTGCGATGAGATGCGCTAAGTGGCCGCAATACTTGGACATGGTCTCTTGAGGGACTTTGATTCACGGTTGCGGATGACCGTGTCAAAGTAGGGTGCGAAATGCTTATATTCATAGAACCATGTGCGAATGTTGGACCAAAATGTTGTGCCCTTTTTCTTCGTGCCATGGATTAGATCGATACCAGTGGCCAACTATGCATTGTAAACAACTCGTCCTCGCGCATGTTTAAGCTTTCTCATCTACGCTTCTTCTTCGGATCACCGGCAGAATCAGTTGGATCATCGTCCTCGTTGTCCTCCTCATCCTGCTGTCCGGCGGCCAAATCCTGCTGCTATGTACTCGTGCTAGTCTGGATGTAGGACTACTGTGTGCCCGGCTGGGTGTAGCCTGATACGTCTCCAACGTATCTATAATTTTTGATTGCTCTATGCTATATTATCTACTATTTTGGACATTATTGGGCTTTATTTTCCACTTTTATATTATTTTTGGGACTAACCTATTAACCGAAGGCCCAGCCCAGAATTACTGTTTTTTGCCTGTTTTAGGGTTTCGAAGAAAATGAATATCAAACGGAGTCCAAACGGAATGAAACCTTCGAGAACGTGATTTTCTCAACGAACAAGACCCAGGAGACTTGGACCCTACGTCAAGACACAAAAGAGGAGGCCACGAGGTAGGAGGGCGCGCCTACCCCCCCCAGGCGCGCCCTCCACCCTCGTGGGCCCCCTGTTGCTCCACTGACGTACTCCTTCCTCCTATATATACCTACGTACCCCCAAACGATCAGATACAGAGCCAAAAACCTAATTTTACCGTCGCAACTTTCTGTATCCACGAGATCCCATCTTGGGGCCTGTTCCGGAGCTCCGCCGAGGGGACATCGATCACGGAGGGCTTCTACATCAACACCATAGCCCCTTCGATGAAGTGTGAGTAGTTTACCTCAGACCTACGGGTCCATAGTTATTAGCTAGATGGCTTCTTCTCTCTTTTTGGATCTCAATACAATGTTCTCCCCCTCTCTTGTGGAGAACTATTCGATGTAATCTTCTTTTTGCGGTGTGTTTGTTGAGACCGATGAATTGTGGATTTATGATCAAGTCTATCTATGTACAATATTTGAATCTTCTCTGAATTCTTTTATGTATCATTGGTTATATTTGCAAGTCTTTTCAAATTATCAGTTTGGTTTGTCCTACTAGATTGATCTTTCTTGCAATGGGAGAAGTGCTTAGCTATGGGTTCAATCTTGCGGTGTCCTTTCCCAGTGACAGTAGGGGCAGCAAGGCACGTATTGTATTGTTGCCATCGAGGATAACAAGATGGGGTTTTCATCATATTGCATGAGTTTATCCCTCTACATCATGTCATCTTGCTTAAAGCATTACTCTGTTTTTAACTTAATACTCTAGATGCATGCTGGATAGCGGTCGATGAGTTGAGTAATAGTAGTAGATGCAGGCAGGAGTCGGTCTACTTGTCTCGGGCGTGATTCCTATATACATGATCATGCCTAGATATTCTCATAACTATGCTCAATTCTATCAATTGCTCAACAGTAATTTGTTCACCCACCATAGAATACTTACGCTATCGAGAGAAGCCACTAGTGAAACCTATGGCCCCCGGGTCTATCTTTATCATATTAATCTCTTACTACTTAGTTATTTCCTTTGCTTTTTTACTTTGCCTTTATTTTACTTTGCATCTTTATCACAAAAATACCAAAAAAAATTATCTTATCATATCTATTAGATCTCACTCTCGTAAGTGGCCGTGTAGGGATTGACAACCCCTATTCGCGTTGGTTGCGATGATTTATTTGTTTTGTGCAGGTACGAGGGACTCGCGCGTAGCCTCCTACTGGATTGATACCTTGATTCTCAAAAACTGAGGGAAATACTTATGCTACTTTGCTGCATCATCCCTTCCTCTTCGGGGAAAACCAACGCAGTGCTCAAGAGGTAGCAAGAAGGATTTCTGGCGCCGTTGCCGGGGAGGTCTACGCAAAAGTCAACATACCAAGTACCCATCACATACCCTTATCTCCCGAATTACATTATTTGCCATTTGCCTCTCGTTTTCCTCTTCCCCACTTCACCCTTACCGTTTTATTCGCCCTCTCTCTCTATCCTCCATCTCTTTCTCTATTTGCCTCTTTTTGCCCGCTTGTTTTTTGTTTGCTTGTGTGTTAGTTTGCTTGCTTGTCACGATGGCTCAAAATAATACTAAATTATGTAACTTCACCAATACCAACAACAATGATTTTATTAGCACTCCGATTGCTCCTCTTACCGATGCTGAATCTTGTGAAATTAATACTGCTTTGCTGAATCTTGTCATGAAAGATTCGTTTTCCGGCCTTCCTAGTGAAGATGCCTCTACCCATCTAAATAGCTTCATTGATTTGTGTGATATGCAAAACAAGAAAGATGTGGATAATAATATTGTTAAATTGAAGCTATTTCCTTTTACACTTAGAGATCGTGCTAAAGCTTGGTGCTACCTCTTGAGCACTGCGTTGGTTTTCCCCGAAGAGGAAGGGATGATGCAACAAAGTAGCATAAGTATTTCCCTCAGTTTTTGAGAACCAAGGTATCAATCCAGTAGGAGGCTACGCGCGAGTCCCTCGTACCTGCACAAAACAAATAAATCCTCGCAACCAACGCGAATAGGGGTTGTCAATCCCTACATGGCCACTTACGAGAGTGAGATCTGATAGATATGATAAGATAATATTTTTGGTATTTTGTGATAAAGATGTGATACGTCTCCAACGTATCTATAATTTTTGATTGCTCCATGCTATATTATCTACTGTTTTGAGCAATATTGGGCTTTATTTTCCACTTTTATATTACTTTTGGGACTAACCTATTAACCGAAGGCCCAGCCCAGATTTGCTGTTTTATGCCTATTTCAGTGTTTTGAAGAAAAGGAATATCAGACGGAGTCGAAACAGAACGAAATCAACTGGAGAAGTTATTTTTGGAAGGAAACACACCTGATGGACTTGGACCCCACGTCAGAATATACGGGAGCTGCCCACGAGGGTGGGGGGCTCCCCCCCTAGGGCGCGCCCCTTGCCTCGTGGGGGCCCCGTGGCTCCCCTGACGTGCTTCTTCTGCCTATATAACTCCATATACCCTAAAACTTCCAGAACGCACAATAGATCGGGAGTTCCGCCGCTAGAAGCCTCCGTAGCCACCGAAAACCAATCTAGACCCGTTTTGGCACCCTGTCGGAGGGGGCAATCCTTCTCCGATGGCCATCTTCATCATCCCGGTGCTCTCCATGACGAGGAGGGAGTAGTTCTCCCCCGGGGCTGGGGGTATGTACCAGTAGCTATGTGTTTGATCTCTCTCTCTCTCTCTCTCTCTCTCGTGTTCTTGATTTGGCACGATCTTGATGTATCGCGAGCTTTGCTATTATAGTTGGATCTTATGTTTCTCCTCCCCCTCTTCTCTCTTGTAATGAATTGAGTTTCCCCTTTGAAGTAATCTTATCGGATTGAGTCTTAAAGATTTGAGAACACTTGATGTATGTATTGCCGTGGATATCTATGGTGACAATGGGATACCACGTGCCACTTGATGTATGTTTTGGTGACCAACTTGCGGGTTCCGCCCATGAACCTATGCATAGGGGTTGGCACATGTTTTCGTCGTGATTCTTCGGTAGAAACTTTGGGGCACTCTTTGAGGTTCTATGTGTTGGTTGAATAGATGAATTGAGATTGTGTGATGCATATCGTATAATCATGCCCACGGATACTTGAGGTGACATTAGAGTATCTAGGTGACATTAGGATTTTGGTTGATTTGTGTCTTAAGGTGTTATTCTAGTACAAACTCTAGGGCTGTTTGTGATACTTATAGGAATATCCCAACGGAATGATTGGAAAGAATAACTTTGAGGTGGTTTCGTACCCTACCATAATCTCTTCGTTCGTTCTCCGCTATTAGTGACTTTGGAGTGACTCTTTGTTGCATGTTGAGGGATAGTTATGTGATCCAATTATGTTAGTATTGTTGAGGGAACTTACACTAGCGAAAGTATGAACCCTAGGCCTTGTTTCCACACATTGCAATACCGTTTACGCTCACTTTTATCACTTGCTACCTTGCTGTTTTTATAATTTCAGATTACAAATACTATTATCTACTATCCATATTGCACTTGTATCACCATCTCTTCGCCGAACTAGTGCACCTATAAAATTTACCATTGTATTGGGTGTGTTGGGGACACAAGAGACTTGTAGGATCGAAAGTATGTCTAGAGGGGGGTGATTAGACTACGTGACCAAATAAAAACTTAACCTTTTCCCAATTTTAGTTCTTGGCAGATTTTAGCTATTGTAGGACAAGTCAAGCAATCATCACACAATTCAAGCAAGCATGCAAAGAGTATATTGGCAGCGGAAAGTAAAGCATGCAACTTGCAAGAATGTAAAGGGAAGAGTTTGGAGATATCAAACGCAATTGGAGACACGGATGTTTTTCCCGTGGTTCAGATAGGTGGTCCTATCCTACATCCACGTTGATGGAGACTTCAACCCACAAAGGGTAACGGTTGCGCGAGTCCACGGAGGGCTCCACCCAAACAGGGTAACGGTTGCGCGAGTCCACAAAGGGCTCCACCCACAAAGGGTCCACGAAGAAGCAACCACCCACAAAGGGTCCACGAAGAAGCAACCTTGTCTATCCCACCCTGTCCATCGCCCACACAGGACTTGCCTCACTAGCGGTAGATCTTCACGAAGTAGGCGATCTCCTTGCCCTTACAAACTCCTTGGTTCAACTCCACAATCTTGTCGGAGGCTCCCAAGTGACACCTAGCCAATCTAGGAGACACCACTCTCCAAGAAGTAACAAATGGTGTGTAGGTAATGAAACTCCTTGCTCTTGTGCTTCAAATGATAGTCTCCCCAACACTCAACTCTCTCTCATAGGATTTGGATTTTTGGAAAGAAGATTTGAGTGGAAAGCAACTTGTGGGAAGGCTAGAGATCAAGATTCATATGGTAGGAATGGAATATCTTGGTCTCAACACATGAGTAGGTGGTCCTCTCTCAGAACATATGAATTGGAATTGTGTATGTGTTCTGATGGCTCTCTCCACGAGTGAAGAGGAGGTGGAGGGGTATATATAGCCTCCACACAAAATCCAACCGTTACACACAGTTTTCCAATCTCGGTGGGACCGAATCAACAAACTCGGTCGGACCGAAAAGGTAAACCTAGTGACCGTTAGAGATTTTCGGTGGGACTGACATGCAACTCGGTGGGACCGATATGGTTAGGGTTTGGGCATAACGTAATCTCGGTGAGACCGATTACACAAACTCGGTGAGACCGAATTTGGTAATTAGCTAACCAGAGAGTTGGTCAGGCAAACTCGGTGGGACCGATTTGCTCTTTCGGTGAGACCGAAATGTTACAAAGGGGAAACACTGAATTTACATTGCAATCTCGGTGTGACCGATTTGCTCTTTCGGTAAGACCGAAAAGTTACAAAAGGGAAACAGAGAGTTTGCAATCCCATCTCGGTGAGACCGAGATCCCTATCGGTAGAACCGAATTGCTAGGGTTTGGCAGTGGCTTATGACAAGTGAAACTCGATGGCTCCGGATAGAAAGAATCGGTAGGACCGAGTTTGGCTTAGGGTTTAGGTCATATGTGGATATGGGAAAGTAGTTGAGGGTTTTGGAGCATATCACTAAGCACATGAAGCAAGAGGCTCATTAAGCAACACCTCATCCCTCCTTGATAGTATTGGCTTTTCCTAAAGACTCAAAGTGATCTTGGATCACTAAAATATGAAATGAAGAGTCTTGAGCTTTTGAGCTTGAGCCAATCCTTTGTCCTTAGCATTTTGAGGGTTCCACTTTCACATCCATGCCATGCCAATCATTGAGCTTTCCTGAAATAATCATCTTGGAATAGCATTAGCTCAATGAGCCATATGTTGTTATGAATTACCAAAACCACCTAGGGATAGTTGCACTTTCAATCTCCCCCTTTTTGGTAATTGATGACAACATATAGATCAAAGCTTCGACAAATGATAATAAGCATGAAATATATCGTCGCTTTGAGAAGTATGTGATAAGTAAGAGCTGCCTCTAAATTTGTGCATATTTAAAATTTTCTTTGGACTGCAAATGCACAAAGAGTTAGAGTCATGGGTTACTCTTCCATGTCACATACATCTTGGTGGAGCGCTTAAAATGATAAGAATGAAATACATGCACTCATCACCAAGAATAGTGAATGATCACATAAGATAGATAAGATAATAGCATTAAGCAAAACATTAAGTGTAGCTTATGATCAAACACATGATCATCAATGTCTCACAGATAATGACGTAGTATCTCAAGAACTCAAAAGCAAACAAAGTTCAAAAAACCACCAAATAAAGCAAGAGAGAAAAAAAGGCAACACTCTCTCTCTCGAAGCCTATGATCTATACATTTTTCTCCCCCTTTGGCAATAAGTTACCAAAAAGTTCCTAGAAAATGCATAGTGCTAGATCAACACTCAGGCTTGATCTTCTGGTGGTGGTGGAGTCCGGATCACTCCAAGGATGAAGGCTTCCGTAGACGCTGAAGTAGACGCTGGAGTTGGAGCTGAAGTAGACGCTGGAGCAAGTTGGGCTGGTGCTATGGCTGGAGCTGAGGCAGTTGCTCTTGTGTCAGGAACTGACACTGCAGACGACCTCGGACCTCTTGGCACTCTGGCAAAGGCATTAGTTGTAGTCCTGCCTCTCCTCTCCTGCATGTCATCCTGGAGCTGCTCCACTGCAGTCTGAATCTCTGTCACCTTGACATCCAAGTCATAGAACTTTTGTTCCATAATTCTCTTTAGGCTTGCCTGGTTTTGAGTTAGGGTGGCTAGTCCTTTCTCAATCCGCAGGGTGGATGCAATTAGGTAACCAAGCTGCTCTTGTTTGGTTTTCAAGAAATACTCAGATGCCTCCTCTTGAGTTGGCATCTTGGCAGCTTTCTCCTTCCTTGCCTTCTCCTTCTTTGCTTGTGCTTGTGCTGATGATGGTTCATTCTCAGTCATAACCACTTGATTATTCTCAAAATCTGGACGGATGGGCAGGTGTTCCTTGTCCAATAAGTATATGCCCGTGCCCATCTTGGAGTTAATGAGCTCCTGAATTTGTGGGGCATACCCACAGCTCCTCTTCTGGTCTGCTGTAGTCCTCTTGATAGTCTCTACTATGAGGCTCATGACTTTGAATTTCTGAGGTACATCAAATACATGAAGCAAATTGATTGCATGGCCTCTGATCATCTTGTGATCTCCAGACTTGGGCAAGAGAGTGTGCCTCAATATCCAATTGATGGTTGGCAGCTCTGACAGAAGATAATGCACTGAGCCAAATTTGAAAGTGTCAAGTGCTTCATTTGGAATCTCCTTGTACATGTTGGACATAGAGTTGTGGTCCATCTTCTTCTTGGCATAAATGTCCAAGTCATTTTCTTGCTCCTCTGGGGCATTAATCAACTTTGCCCATTCCTCAACAGTTGATTGGTACCTTGTACCTTCAGACATCCATGTAATCTTTCCATCTGGGTAAAAATGTGTTGTGGAGTAGAACTGCATGATAAGCTCCTCATTCCACTTTGTGAGCTTCTGCCCGACAAAGTCTGCAACTCCACAAGCACTAAAGCTGTCATACACTCCAGGGTAGTGTTCCTCATTTTCCTTCATGTAGGTCCAGTCAACCCATCTCATGTCACAAACTATTGGCTTCTTATCAAGCAGCACTGTCTCATAGAAGTACTGATGTTCCTTGGTGTGAAATCTGTAATCCACAGCAGTTCTTCTCCTTGAAGCATACGAGTCTGCTTCTCTCCACTTCCTGAGCCCTGAGTCTCTCATGAGCTTCATATCCTCAGCCACAGGATGAGCATCATTGTGGTCTGGGATCTTGGGCTTGAGTTTTCTGAGTACTTGCTCTTCATCATCTTCTTCTGCAGCTTCAGGCACTGGGGCCTTGTTCTTCTCAGCTGCAGGTATGCTCCTTGTATTTCTCTTTGGTGCAGACTTGGGCTTGGAGGCAGCTTTGGGTGCTTCTTTGGGCTTAGATGTGGCAGCCCCTGTCCTGATAGCATCACCCATAAGCTTAGGTGCCTTAGGTGCTGGTGCAGCAACCTCTTCTTCCTCTTCCTCTTCCATGATGGAAGCCTTTCCAAGCACTCTGGCTACGGTCTTCTTGACCCTTTCCTTCCTTTTCTTTCCTTCAGTAGCAACTGGCTCTTTGGGTGCAGGCTTTTCAGTTGAAGCTCTGGCCTTTGACATAGGCTGCCTGCCTACTGGCCTTTTGACTTTCAGGCCTGGCTTTGTGCCTTGAGCTGGGCCATGTTCCTTCTCAAGCACTACTCTCTTTGAAGTTGCTTCCTCTTCTGCCACATAATCCTCATCCTATGATTCTGAGGTTCTCTTCTTCCTCTGTCTGGTGGCAGCTTTGGGCAAATTGCTTGGGGTACTCCTGCTGCCATCATCTGAAGAGCTGGAGGGACTAGTGCCCTCAGTCATGTGCACTTGCTGCTCTGACAAGTTCTGGCTGCCACTCTGATCAGACATGTTGCAAACTCTGACTGCTGACCCTGTGAATAGTTTATAGATGAGGTAGAATAGATGAGCATCACAAAATGCAGAGATTTTTGCAAAAGAATGATCTAAAAACTTAGTTTTAGTTTCCCACTGAAATCATCTCGGATCTATCGATTTTTAAACTCGATGATACCGAAGCAGTTTTGGCACCTAAACTAGTGAACTCGGTCAGACCGAGTCACAGTTCGGTGGCACCGAGACTGCTAGGGTTTCACAAAGTTCCAAAATCGGTCACACCGATAAGTAATTCTCGGTCAGACCGAGTCTCACTTGTGCAATGGCATAAGCCAAATCGGTGGGACCGAGTTTTTCAACTCGGTGGGTCCGAGATGGTTTCGGCGGAAACCTAAACCTAGAATTTTCGAATCAAACCTAATCTACGAGTTCATTGACTGGATAGAAGTTTATCAAACGTGGCTAGAATCAATATGATCACAATGTGCTAGGAATCGGATTGGGGAATAGCACAAAGATCGAGTCTATACCCTAGTTCGGCGGAGACTCGCTACGGCGGCAACGGCGGGATAGAATTCCCGTTGACGGCGACGGAGACCAGCGACTGGAGGCGGCTGGCGGCGAGGAGACGATCCGGAGACCACGTTGGCAGAGCAGGCTATCGCGCGGGCGAAGGGGTTCGGAGAAATTTCCAAATTTTGCCCGTGACTATATATAGCCCGACCCTATCGGTGTGACCGAGTGGAACGACTCGGTGGCACCGAGATGCAAAACTGTATACAGTTGTTGCAACTCTGTGTGACCGAAAGGTTCAAATCGGTTGCACCGAGATCGAAAACCTAGATCAACTTAATGATCTCGGTAGGACCGAAAGTAGGGTATCGGTCAGACCGAGAATCATAAAGAGGTTTTGGAAGTTTAAGTCTATGACGAATCGGGGACTCCGAGCGCTCCTCACACAGAGTGGTTCGAATCTGACTTGATCAAATTTTGTGATGTAGCATGAATAGAGTTTGAGACGAGAAAAGCATAGATAGCTAGAGGAGGTTCTTAGGCATTCTTGTCCATCCACTTGGCAAAAGGAAATAAAACCAAACAATCAAAACAACAAGTGGATGTCCTCGAATGAGTAAAATATGCAACCAGCATGCTCACACAATAAGATGGCAAATGAAATATGTGGCAAGGCATGCACAACCAATTCTAGCATCTACCAAGCAATTTGCGATGACAAGGTCATCTATATATGAGTATATTGACTTAGAGTCAAGTGAGAACACTTGATCATAGGTCATACTCATCGTTTAAGCTCAAGTGGGGTTACCACTTTTACATGAATCATTGTTGTGTTCACATCTTTAGAGTTGCTTTAGCTCAAGTCTTAGAGTAAAGCTCCCCCTAGATGTGATATCCCCCCTTAGAGGGATGAACTAACCTCGGGTTTTGTCGATGATGACTTCATGTAGATGTTGAAGATGTGGATGCTCAATGTTGATGTAGATCACTTGGAGCTATCCATTTGAGTGAATTGCACTTTCAATACCTACATGGGTTAGTCCCACAAGGAACAAACAAGGATATCCATAGACATAGAGTGATGCACACACAAGATGATGTCCATGAAAACTTTTAGGTTACCTTGTCCCTTGTCTTACCAACAAGAGGGTTTGTGACTCCTTGAACTAGTGCAAGATGTGGAAGTTGATTGCACTTGTTCTTGCCAAACTGATAAGAGTGAAGTATGTTGGCGGAGTCACCCTCAAGAACTCTCTAGTTTTTCTTCTTTTGGATCCACACCATCTTGATGGGAATCCTTGGAGTTGTAGTCGTACTTGATGAAGTGGAACTTGAAGTAGTCTTGGGAATCCACTTGACTAAGGTCTTAGGAGCTTCTTCAAATGCATCAATTTCCTCTTGAAGCTTGTCCTTGCCTTTTTGCTTGTAGTCTTGTGGTGGAAGATCATCTTGAGCTTGTGTCCCCTTGAAAGAAGTATCATACTTCTCTTGTTGAGGAACAAACTTTGTCTTGGGGTATTGATCTTCTTCCCACTCAACTCCATTGGCATTGAACTTTTGTTCAAAACCAACACCTTGATTCTTCCGGTGCATTCCTTGCTTGCGCACAATTTCCTCGAATTGCTTACTCCCGGCAAGGCTTTTGTACACTCCTTTCTCTATAATTCCCTTCAATAAGCTATTTTCTTGCTCAAGTGTAACTTGGCTAAGAAAATCATTAGTGGAATCAAGAGAACTACTAGAAGCAACAATATTGGATTTAGCATGATCATTGTTACTGCTAGAGGAAGAATCTTTCTTGTTCTTGTTACTAGACTTGACTTGAGGCATGTAAGTGGATAAGAGTAAACGCTTGGCAATGTAAGAAGAACTTTTCTTGCGGAGATCATCATTGATTGCTTTTAAGAACTCATGCTCTTGCTCAAGATTGAGCTTTTCAAAGCGTAATTTCTCATGAGCTCTTAAAAGTTCTCGATGATCTTCGAAGATAGTTTCATGAGCTAACTTAAGAGTGTTTAGTTCTTTAGTTAGAGCCTCAATCTTCTCCTTATCATTGTCATTCGTTTTATCTTGATTAGCATGATTAATTGACGTTTCATCATAGTATTCATCACTAGAGTTGTCAACAAGCAAATCATCACCTAACAAGTCATCTTCATCACTATTGAAATCAACATACTCGGGGTGTGTTACCTTAGGACCTTTGGTCATGAAGCATCTTCCAATTCCTTCATTTGGTGAGTCAAATATGTCGTAGGAGTTGGTTGACACAAGTGCTAGACCGGCAACACCTTCATCTTGAGTATCTTCGGAGTCGGAGTGATAACTTCTCTCGGAGTGGCTGTCGGAGTCGGAGCCGGATACCCATTCACCAACATGAGCTTGATGTCTTCGTCTTGTGTAGCTCCTTGATGATTTTTCCTTCCTTTCCGAATCCTTGCTTCTCCGTGAGTATCTTCGTTCATAACGATCATCTCTACTCCTTCTCTCTCTTGGTGGTGATTCTTTGCTTCTTCTTTTTGGAGAATCTTCTCTTCTCTTGTAGGGAGCCGTACACTCATTGGAATAGTGTCCGGGTCTTCCACAACTGTAGCAGGTTCGCTCTCGACTAGAAGATCTTTTGTCATTGTAGGACCTTGACTTGAAGCTTCTATCTTTGCTTCTCCTCTTGTAGAACTTGTTGAAGTTCTTCACCATTAAGCTCAATTCTTCATTGAAGTTTTGTTTCTCACTTGATGATGTAGGGGCTTCACATGAGGCTTTATAGGCACCACTTGATTTGTTGTGAAGTTCCTCTTTATCCTTAAGTGACATCTCATGAGCAACAATTCTTCCAATCACCTCCGTTGGCTTGAGATCTTTGTAATTGGGCATCATTTGGATCAATGTGCACACGATATCATATTTTCCATCCAAGGCTCTTAGAATCTTCTTGATGATGAATCTATCGGTCATCTCTTCACTTCCTAAGCCGGCAATCTCATTTGTGATGAGAGCAAGCCTAGAGTACATTTCAGCGACACCTTCACCATCCTTCATCTTGAACTTATCAAGTTGACTTTGAAGCACATCCAACTCGGATTCCTTGACGGAGTCGGTACCTTCGTGCATATCAATCAAAGTGTCCCAAATCTCCTTTGCATTCTCAAGACGGCTGATTTTGTTGAATTCTTCGAGGCACAATCCGTTGAAGAGAATATCACAAGCTTGAGCATTGTATTGCAACATCTTCAACTCATCCGCGGTAGCTTCACGGTTTGGTTCTTTCCCATCAAAGAAGTCACCTTGCAAACCAACACACACAATAGCCCAAACGGCGGGGTTATGTCCAAGAATATGCATTTTCATTTTATGCTTCCAACTAGCAAAGTTAGTACCATCAAAGTAAGGACCTCTACGGTGATAATTTCCCTCGCTAGACGCCATACTCTCCTAGATTGTGAAACCAAGGCTATGACCACCAAAAGCTATGGAGATCAAAGCAAATGGAGACCAAAGCTCTAATACCACTTGTAGGATCGAAAGTATGTCTAGAGGGGGGTGATTAGACTACTTGACCAAATAAAAACTTAACCTTTTCCCAATTTTAGTTCTTGGCAGATTTTAGCTATTGTAGGACAAGTCAAGCAATCATCACACAATTCAAGCAAGCATGCAAAGAGTATATTGGCAGCGGAAAGTAAAGCATGCAACTTGCAAGAATGTAAAGGGAAGAGTTTGGAGATATCAAACGCAATTGGAGACACGGATGTTTTTCCCGTGGTTCGGATAGGTGGTGCTATCCTACATCCACGTTGATGGAGGCTTCAACCCACAAAGGGTAACGGTTGCGCGAGTCCACGGAGGGCTCCACCCACACAGGGTAACGGTTGCGCGAGTCCACAAAGGGCTCCACCCACAAAGGGTCCACGAAGAAGCAACCACCCACAAAGGGTCCACGAAGAAGCAACCTTGTCTATCCCACCCTGTCCATCGCCCACACAGGACTTGCCTCACTAGCGGTAGATCTTCACGAAGTAGGCGATCTCCTTGCCCTTACAAACTCCTTGGTTCAACTCCACAATCTTGTCGGAGGCTCCCAAGTGACACCTAGCCAATCTAGGAGACACCACTCTCCAAGAAGTAACAAATGGTGTGTAGGTAATGAACTCCTTGCTCTTGTGCTTCAAATGATAGTCTCCCCAACACTCAACTCTCTCTCATAGGATTTGGATTTTGTGGAAATAAGATTTGAGTGGAAAGCAACTTGGGAAGGCTAGAGATCAAGATTCATATGGTAGGAATGGAATATCTTGGTCTCAACACATGAGTAGGTGGTTCTCTCTCAGAACATATGAATTGGAATTGTGTATGTGTTCTGATGGCTCTCTCCATGAGTGAAGAGGAGGTGGAGGGGTATATATAGCCTCCACACAAAATCCAACCGTTACACACAGTTTTCCAATCTCGGTGGTACCGAATCAACAAACTCGGTCGGACCGAAAAGGTAAACCTAGTGACCGTTAGAGATTTTCGGTGGGACTGACATGCAACTCGGTGGGACCGATATGGTTAGGGTTTGGGCATAATGTAATCTCGGTGAGACCGATTACACAAACTCGGTGAGACCGAATTTGGTAATTAGCTAACCAGAGAGTTGGTCAGGCAAACTCGGTGGGACCGATTTGCTCTTTCGGTGAGACCGAAATGTTACAAAGGGGAAACACTGAATTTATATTGCAATCTCGGTGGGACCGATTCGCTCTTTCGGTAAGACCGAAAAGTTACGAAAGGGAAACAGAGAGTTTGCAATCCCATCTCGGTGAGACCGAGATCCCTATCGGTAGAACCGAATTGCTAGGGTTTGGCAGTGGCTTATGACAAGTGAAACTCGGTGGCACCGGATAGAAAGAATCGGTAGGACCGAGTTTGGCTTAGGGTTTAGGTCATATGTGGATATGGGAAAGTAGTTGAGGGTTTTGGAGCATATCACTAAGCACATGAAGCAAGAGGCTCATTAAGCAACACCTCATCCCTCCTTGATAGTATTGGCTTTTCCTAAAGACTCAAAGTGATCTTGGATCACTAAAATATGAAATGAAGAGTCTTGAGCTTTTGAGCTTGAGCCAATCCTTTGTCCTTAGCATTTTGAGGGTTTCACTTTCACATCCATGCCATGCCAATCATTGAGCTTTCCTGAAATAATCATCTTGGAATAGCATTAGCTCAATGAGCTATATGTTGTTATGAATTACCAAAACCACCTAGGGATAGTTGCACTTTCAAGACTCTTTGTTATTTGGTTGCAGGGTTGCTTGAGAGAGACCCAACAACATCCTACGCCTCCTACGGATTGATAAACCTTAGGTCATCCACTTGAGGGAAATTTGCTACTGTCCTACAAACCTCTGCACTTGGAGGCCCAACAACGTCTACAAGAAGAAGGTTGTGTAGTAGACATCAAGCTATTTTCTGCCGCCGTTGCCGGGAAGGTTAGCGTTTGAAGGTATATCTTTAGATCTTGCAATCGAGTCTTTTAGTTTCTTGTTTTCTCACTAGTTTAGTTTATAAAAGAAAACTACAAAAAAATGGAATTGAGTTTGTCTCATACGCTTCATCTTTTTAATATCTTTCGTGAGTATGATGGAAAGGATAACTGTGCTCAACTGCTAGAAGAAGAGATCTCTAAAATGTTTGGCACTAAATATTTGAATGATGAGCATGATTGCAATGCTGTTAGTACGAATTCCTTGAATATCCATGATGCTAATGATATGCAAAGCCACAAGCTTGGGGAAGCTATGTTTGATGAAGATGATATTTTTTGTCCCCCAAGTTTTGATGAGTAAATTTATTATGATGAAAGCATGCCTCCTATTTATTATGATTATATTGATGAAAGTGGATTTGGATAGGTCATGACTTTATTTTGTGATGAATCCACTATTCCGGAAGAGGTTCCAATTGATTATGAGAACAAAGTTGCTATCTATGATGATTACTGTGATGACTTGTATGCTATAAAGAATAATGATATCCATGAAACTTGTCATCATGATTTTAGTTTTCAATTGGATTATGCCTCACATGATAGTTATTTTGTTGAGTTTGCTCCCACTATTATTCATGAGAAGAATTTTGCTTGTGTGGAGAGTAGTAAAATTTCTATGCTTGTAGATCATGAAAAGAATGCTTTAGGTGCTGGTTATATTGTTGAATTCATTCATGATGCTACTAAAAATTATTATGAGGGAGGAACATATGCTTGTAGGAATTGCAATAATATCAAGTTTCCTCTTTATGTACTTAAAATTTTGAAGTTATGCTTGTTTTACCTTCCTATGCAAATTGATTGTTGTTTCCATAAGTTGTTTGCTCACAAAACCCTATGCATAGGAAGTGGGTTAGGCTTAAATGTGCTAGTCATATTCTTCAAGATGCTCTTATTATGTTTCAATTCTTATCTTTTATGTGAGCATCATTGAAATCATCGTGCCTAGCTAGGGGCGTTAAACGATAGCGCTTGTTGGGAGGCAACCCAACTTTATTTTAGTTCCTTGCTTTTTGTTCCTGTTTAGTAATAAATAATGCATATAGCCTCTGTTTAGATGTGGGTTTATGCTTTTAATTGGTGTTTGTGCCAAGTAGAACCTTTGGGAAGACTTGGGGAAAGTCTTGTTGATCATGCTGTAAAAAACATAAACTTTAGCGCTCACGGAAATTGCTGCCATTTTTATTTGGAGAGTGCTATTTAGTTAATTATTTTTGAATATGATTAATAGATAAATTCCTCAGGTCCAGCAATTTATTTGATAATTTTATGAGTTCCATAAGTATACGTTTGATCCAGATTACTACAGACTGTTCTGTTTTTGACAGATTCTGTTTTCGATGTGTTGTTTGCTTATTTTGATGAATCTATGGCTAGTAAAATAGTTTATAAACCATAGAGAAGTTGGAATACAGTAGGTTTAATACCAATATAAATAAATAATGAGTTCATTACAGTACCTTGAAGTGGTGATTTATTTTCTTATACTAACGGAGCTTACGAGTTTTCTACTTTAAGTTTTGTGTTGTGAAGTTTTCAAGTTTTGGATAAGGATTCGATGGACTATGGAATAAGGAGTGGCAAGATCCTAAGCTTGGGGATTCCCAAGGCACCCCAAGGTAAAATTCAAGGACAACCAAGAGCCTAAGATTGGGGATGCCCCGGAAGGCATCCCCTCTTTCGTCTTCGTTCATCGGTAACTTTACTTGGAGCTATATTTTTATTCGCCACACGATATGTGTTTTGCTTGGAGTGTCAATTTATTTTGTTAGGATTTTCTTGCTTTTATTTATAATAATGTTTTGCATATTTTATTTCAATAAAAGTGGCATTGGTAGCCTTTACTATGCCTATGTTACAAGTATACATGTTGCTGTTTGAAAACAGAAAGTTTACCGCTGTTGCAATAATTCCCTAGAAAAGTCAGAATGTGATAAAATGTTGAAACCTTTTGAATATTAAGCTATGATAAATTTACTACAGTGGGAATTTTCTATCATAATTTTTGGAGCTAGGGAAGTATGGATGTTGCAGCATTCTTTACAGACTATCCTGTTTAGGCAGATTGCTGTTTTGTTTGTATTGTTTGCATATGTTTGCTTCTTTAATGATTCTATTTGATGATAGGAATATTAAATATGCAGAGGAATTTAGTATGAAATGTTGAATAATAATTTTAGTGATTTGCTACAGTAGAGGATGATAAGGTTTTGGCAATGATTTATACTAACTTATCTCACGAGTTCTTGTTGAGTTTTGTGTGGATGAAGCTTTTGAGATTTACGGAGACCGTGATATGAGAGGAATTAAGGAGACACAAAAGCTCAAGCTTGGGGATGCCCAAGGCACCCCAAGATAATATTTCAAGAAGTCTCAAGCATCTAAGCTTGGGGATGCCCCGGTTGGCATCCCACCTTTCTTCTTCAACAACTATCGGTTAGTATCGGTTGATCCGAAGTTTTTGCTTCTTCACATGATGTTTGCCATTCTTAGATGTCATTTTATTTAGTTTTGCTTGATGTTTGAATAAAATACCAAGATCTGAAATTCTTAAATGTTAGAGAGTCTTCACATAGTTGCATAATTATTCGACTACTCATTGATCTTCACTTATATCTTTCGGAGTAGTTTGTCATTTGCTCTAGTGCTTCACTTATATCCTTTAGAGCATGGTGGTAGTTTTATTTTGAAGAAATAGATGAACTCTCATGCTTTACTTAGATTATTTTGAGAGTCTTAAATAGCATGGTAATTTGCTTAAAATCCTAATGTGCTAGGTATTCAAGAATAATAAAATTCTCTTATGAGTGTGTTGAATACTAAGAGAAGTTTGATGCTTGATCATAGTTTTGAGATATGAAGATGGTGATATTAGAGTCATGCTAGTTGAGTGGTTGTGAATTTGAGAAATACTTGTGTTGAAGTTTGTGATTCCCGTAGCATGCACGTATGGTGAACCGTTATGTGATGAAGTCGGAGCATGATTTATTTATTGATTGCCTTCCTTACAAGTGACGGTCGGGGACGAGCGATGGCATTTTCCTACCAATCTATCCCCCTAGGAGCATGCTCGTAGTACTTTGCTTCGATAACTAATAGATTTTTGCAATAAGTATGTGAGTTCTTTATGACTAATGTTGAGTCCATGGATTATACGCACTCTCACCCTTCCACCATTGCTAGCCTCTCTAGTACCGCGCAACTTTCGCCGATATCATACACCCACCATATACCTTCCTCAAAACAGCCACCATACCTACCTGTTATGGCATTTCCATAGCCATTCCGAGATATATTGCCATGCAACTTTCCATCCTTTCGTTCATCATGACACATTCATGATTGTCATATTGCTTAGCATGATCATGTAGTTGACATAGTATTTGTGGCAAAGCCACCGTTCATAATTCTTTCATACATGTCACTCATGCATCATTGGACATCCCGGTACACCATCGGAGGCATTCATATAGAGTCATACTTTGTTCTAGTATCGAGTTGTAATCATTGAGTTGTAAATAAATAGAAGTGTGATGATCATCATTAATAGAGCATTGTCCCAAAAAAAGCGAAAGGCCAAAAAAAAAGAAAGGCCAAAAAAAAGAAAGGCCATAAAAAAGAGAAAGGCCAAATAAAAAAATAAAAAAATAAAATAAAAGGGACAATGCTACTATTCCTTTTTCCACACTTGTGCTTCAAAGTAGCACCGTGATCTTCATGATAGAGAGTCTCCTATGTTGTCACTTTCATATACTAGTGGGAATCTTTCATTATAGAACTTGACTTGTATATTCCAATGATGGGCTTCCTCAAAATTCCCTAGGTCTTCATGAGCAAGCGAGTTGGATGCACACCCACTAGTTTCTTTTGTTGAGCTTTCATACATTTATAGCTCTAGTGCATCCGTTGCATGGCAATCCCTACTCACTCACATTGATATCTATTGATGGGCATCTCCATAGCCTGTTGATACGCCTAGTTAATGTGAGACTATCTTCTCCCTTTTTGTCTTCTCCACAACCACCATTCTATTCCATCTATAGTGCTATGTCCATGGCTCACGCTCATGTATTGCGTGAAGATTGAAAAAGTTTGAGAACATCAAAAGTATGAAACAATTGCTTGGCTTGTCATCGGGGTTGTGCATGATTTAAATATTTTGTGTGGTGAAGATGGAGCATAGCCAGACTATATGATTTTGTAGGGATATCTTTCTTTGGCCATGTTATTTTGAGAAGACATGATTGCTTTGTTAGTATGCTTGAGGTATTATTATTTTTATGTCAATAAGAACTTTTGTCTTGAATCTTATGGATCTGAATATTCATATCACAAGTAAGAAGAATTACATTAAAATTATGCCAACTAGCATTCCACATCAAAAATTATCTTTTTATCATTTACCTACTCGAGGACGAGCAGGAATTAAGCTTGGGGATGCTTGATACGTCTCCAACGTATCTATAATTTTTGATTGCTCCATGCTATATTATGTACTATTTTGGGCAATATTGGGCTTTATTTTCCACTTTTATATTACTTTTGGGACTAACCTATTAACCGGAGGCCCAGCCCAGATTTGCTGTTTTATGCCTATTTCAGTGTTTTGAAGAAAAGGAATATCAGACGGAGTCGAAACGGAACGAAATCAACTGGAGAAGTTATTTTTGGAAGGAAACACACCTGATGGACTTGGACCCCATGTCAGAAGATACGGGAGCTGCCCACGAGGGTGGGGGCGCCCCCCCTAGGGCGCGCCCCTGCCTCGTGGGGCCCCCGTGGCTCCCCTGACGTGCTTCTTCTGCCTATATAACTCCATATACCCTAAAACTTCCAGAACGCACAATAGATCGGGAGTTCCGCCAGAAGCCTCTGTAGCCACCGAAAACCAATCTAGACCCGTTCCGGCACCCTGCCGGAGGGGGCAATCCTTCTCTGATGGCCATCTTCATCATCCCGGTGCTCTCCATGACGAGGAGCGAGTAGTTCTCCCTCGGGGCTGAGGGTATGTACCAGTAGCTATGTGTTTGATCTCTCTCTCTCTCTCGTGTTCTTGATTTGGCACGATCTTGATGTATCGGGAGCTTTGCTATTATTGTTGGATCTTATGTTTCTCCTCCCCCTCTTCTCTCTTGTAATGAATTGAGTTTCTCCTTTGAAGTAATCTTATCGGATTGAGTCTTTAAAGATTTGAGAACACTTGATGTATGTCTTGCCGTGGATATCTGTGGTGACAATGGGATACCACGTGCCACTTGATGTATGTTTTGGTGACCAACTTGCGGGTTCCGCCCATGATCCTATGCATAGGGGTTGGCACACGTTTTCGTCGTGATTCTCCGGTAGAAACTTTGGGGCACTCTTTGAGGTTCTATGTGTTGGTTGAATAGATGAATTGAGATTGTGTGATGCATATCGTATAATCATGCCCACGAATACTTGAGGTGACATTGGAGTATCTAGGTGACATTAGGGTTTTGGTTGATTTGTGTCTTAAGGTGTTATTCTAGTATGAACTCTAGGGCTGTTTGTGACACTTATAGGAATAGCCCAATGGATTGATTGGAAAGAATAACTTTGAGGTGGTTTCGTACCCTACCATAATCTCTTCGTTCGTTCTCCGCTATTAGTGACTTTGGAGTGACTCTTTGTTGCATGTTGAGGGATAGTTATGTGATACAATTATGTTAGTATTGTTGAGGGAACTTACACTAACGAAAGTATGAACCCTAGGCCTTGTTTCCACACATTGCAATACTATTTATGCTCACTTTTATCACTTGCTACCTTGCTGTTTTTATAATTTCAGATTACAAATACTATTATCTACTATCCATATTGCACTTGTATCACCATCTCTTCGCCGAACTAGTGCACCTATACAATTTACCATTGTATTGGGTGTGTTGGGGACACAAGAGACTCTTTGTTATTTGGTTGCATGGTTGCTTGAGAGAGACCATCTTCATCCTACGCCTCCTACGGATTGATAAACCTTAGGTCATCCACTTGAGGGAAATTTGCTACTGTCCTACAAACCTCTGCACTTGGAGGCCCAACAACGTCTACAAGAAGAAGGTTGTGTAGTAGACATCAAGATGCAAAGTAAAATAAAGGCAAAGTAAAAAGCAAAGGAAATAACTAAGTAGTAGGAGATTAATATGATAAAGATAGACCCAGGGCCATAGGTTTCACTAGTGGCTTCTCTCGAGAGCATAAGTATTCTACGGTGGGTGAACAAATTACTGCTGAGCAATTGACAGAATTGAGCATAGTTATGAGAATATCTAGGCATGATCATGTATATAGGCATCGCGTCCGAGACAAGTAGCCGACTCCTGCCTGCATCTACTACTATTACTCCACTCATCGACCGCTATCCAGCATGCATCTAGAGTATTAAGTTAAAAACAGAGTAACGCCTTAAGCAAGATGACATGATGTAGAGGGATAAACTCATGCAATATGATGAAAACCCCATATTGTTATCCTCGATGGCAACAATACAATACATGCCTTGCTGCCCCAGCTGTCGCTGGGAAAGGACACCGCAAGATTGAACCCAAAGCTAAGCACTTCTCCCATTGCAAGAAACATCAATCTGGTAGGCCAAACCAAACTGATAATTCGAAGAGACTTGCAAAGATAACCAATCATACATAAAAGAATTCAGAGAAGATTCAAATATTGTTCATAGATAGACTTGATCATAAACCCACAATTCATCGGTCTCAACAAACACACTGCAAAAAGAAGATTACATCGAATAGTTCTCCACAAGAGAGGGGGAGAACATTGTATTGAGATCCAAAAAGAGAGAAGAAGCCATATAGCTAATAACTATGGACCCGTAGGTCTGAGGTAAACTACTCACACTTCATCGGAGGGGCTATGGTGTTGATGTAGAAGCCCTCCGTGATTGATGCCCCCTCCGGCGGAGCTCCGGAACAGGCCCCAAGATGGGATCTCGTGGATACAGAAAGTTGTGGTGGTGGAATTAGGTTTTTGGCTCCGTATCTGATCGTTTGGGGGTACGTAGGTATATATAGGAGGAAGGAGTACGTCGGTGGAGCAATAGGGGGCCCACGAGGGTGGAGGGCACGTGATACGTCTCCAACGTATCTATAATTTTTGATTGCTCCATGCTATATTATCTACTGTTTTGGAATATATTGGGCTTTATTTTCCACTTTTATATTATTTTTGGGACTAACCTATTAACCGGAGGCCCAGCCCAGAATTGTTGTTTTTTTGCCTATTTCAGTGTTTCGGATAAACGGAATATCAAACGGAATAAAATCTTCGGGAACGTGATTTTCTCACCGAACGTGGTCCGGGAGACTTGGACCCTGCTCAAAGGAACAAAAGAGGCGGTCACGAGGGTGGGGGGCGCCCCCCCTAGGGCGCGCCCCCCTGCCTCGTGGGCCCCTCGTTGCTCCTCCGGTGTACTTCTTCCTCCTATATATACACACGTACCCCCAAACGATCAGAACAGGAGCCAAAATCCTAATTCCACTACTGCAACTTTCTGTATCCATGAGATCCCATCTTGGGGCCTGTTCCGGAGCTCCGTCGGAAGAGGGCCATCATCACGGAGGGCTTCTACATCATCCTAGCCCCTCCGATGAAGTGTGAGTAGTTTACCTCAGACCTTCGGGTCCATAGTTAGTAGCTAGATGGCTTCTTCTCTCTCTTTGAATCTCAATACAAAGTTCTCCCCCTCTCTTGTGGAGATCTATTCGATGTAATCTTCTTTTTGCGGTGTGTTTGTTGAGACCGATGAATTGTGGGTTTATGATCAAGTCTATCTATGAATAATATTTGAATCTTCTCTGAATTCTTTTATGTATGATTGGTTATCTTTGCAAGTCTCTTCGAATTATCCGTTTGGTTTGGCCAACTAGATTGGTAGTTCTTGCCATGGGAGAAGTGCTTAGCTTTGGGTTCGATCTTGCGGTGTCCTTACCCAGTGATAGAAGGGGCAACAAGGCACGTATTGTATCGTTGCCATCGAGGATAACAAGATGAGGTTTATTTCATATTGCATGAATTTATCTCTCTACATCATGTCATCTTGCTTAAGGCGTTACTCTGTTTTTAACTTAATACTCTAGATGCATGCTGGATAGCGGTCGATGAGTGGAGTAATAGTAGTAGATGCAGAATCATTTCGATCTACTTGTCACGGACGTGATGCCTATATACATGATCATGCCTAGATATTCTCATAACTATGCTCAATTCTGTCAATTGCTCAACAGTAATTTGTTCACCCACCGTAGAATACTTATGTTCTTGAGAGAAGCCACTAGTGAAACCTATGGCCCCCGGGTCTATTCTCATCATATCAATCTCCATCACTTTAATCTTGCTTTGCTTTTTTACTTTGCTTTTACTTTTTACTTTGCATCTTTATGCCAAAAATACCAAAAAAATATTATATCTATCAGATCTCACTCTCGTAAGTGACCGTGAAGGGATTGACAACCCCTAATCGCGTTGGTTGCGAGTAGCTATCACTTTGTGCAGGTACGAGGGACTTGAGTGTGGGCTCCTACTGGATTGATACCTTGGTTCTCAAAAACTGAGGGAAATACTTACGCTACTCTGCTGCATCATCCCTTCCTCTTCGGGGAAAACCAACGCAAGCTCAAGACGTAGCAAGAAGGATTTCTGGCGCCGTTGCCGGGGAGTCTACGCAAAAAGTCAACATACCAAGTATCCATCACAATCTCTATGTCTCGCATTACATTATTTGCCATTTGCCTCTTGTTTTCCTCTCCCCCCAATTCACCCTTGCCGTTTTATTCATCCTCTCTCTCTATCCTCCCTCTCTATTTGCCTCTTTTTGCCCACTTGCTTTTTTGTTTGCTCGTGTGTTAGATTGCTTGTTTGTCGCGATGGCTCAACCGAGATTTGGTGATACTCACCTTAAAAGGTTAGAGGAGATCGAAACCAACGTCAGGAACTTTATGGTTTTGCAATTTGAGCATAATAATTTCTTTAGAAACGAGCTTAAGGAACAAAAAAGTTTTATGAGTTATATGAATAAAGAGCTAGATGTATGTCTAAAGAATTTGATGGTATAAGATCCCAAATTGCTCGTCTAGAAAAAATGACTGCTGAAATTTCGGTTATGCAAGCCACCTTAGTTAATAAGATGGCCGCTAAACCGGATTCCTATGAAAATCAAGATGAAGATCTAAAAGTTATTGGTGTGTCTCCTATTAAATCTCTATTTAGCAATATAAATCTTGATGAAACTGGATATGATCTTCCTTTACCTAGAAGGTGTTCTAAAAATTCGGAGTATTTAGATCTTAATGATGAAATTGATGAAAGTGGGATTGAAAGAAATAAAAATCTAGATGTTGCTAAACCCAATATATTGGATTTCAAGGAATTTAATTATGAAAGTTGCTCTTTAATTGATTGTATTTCCTTGTTGCAATCCGTGCTAAATTCTCCACATGCTTATAGTCAAAATAAAGCCTTCACCGAACATATTGTTGATGCCTTGATGCAATCTTATGAAGAAAAACTTGTGTTGAAAGTCTCTATCCCTAGAAAACTCTATGATGAGTGGGAACCAACTATTAAAATTAAAATTAAAGATCATGAGTTCTATGCTTTGTGTGATTTGGGTGCTAGTGTCTCTACTATTCTCAAGACTTTGTGTGATTTGCTAGATTTCCGTAATTTTGATGATTGCTCTCTAAACTTGTATCTTGCGGATTCCACTATTAATAAACCTATGGGAAGGATTAATGATGTTCTTATTGTTGCAAATAGGAATTATGTGCCCGTAGATTTCACTGTTCTTGATATAGATTGCAATCCTTCTTGCTCTATTATTCTTGGTAGACCTTTCCTTAGAACGGTTGGTGCGATTATTGATATCAAGGAAGGGAATATTAGATTTCAATTTCCATTAAAAAAGGGCATGGAACACTTTCCAAGAAAGAAAATAAGATTGCCATATGAAACTATCATGAGAGCCACTTATGGATTGCCTACCAAAGATGGCAATACCTAGATCTATCCTCGCTTTTATGCCTAGCTAGGGGCGTTAAACGATAGTGCTTGTTGGGAGGCAACCCAATTTTATTTTTTCCTTGCTTTTTGCTCCTGTTTAGTAATAAATAAATTATTTAGCCTCTGTTTTGGTTGTGTTTTTTGTGTTTAATTAGTGTTTTTGCCAAGTAGAACCGTTGGGAAGACTTGGGGAAAGTCTTGTTGAACTTGCTGTAAAAAAACAGAAACTTTAGCGCTCACGAGAACTGCTGTCATTTTTATTTGAAAAGTGCTATTTAGTTAATTCGTTTTGCATATGATTAATAGTTAAATCCCTCACGTCAATAAATTTATTTTAGAATTTTTGGGGTTCCAGATCTTGCACTAGCTACAGATTACTACAGACTGTTTTGTTTTTGACAGATTCTGTTTTTCGTGTGTTGTTTGCTTATTTTGATGAATCTATGGCTAGTAAAATAGTTTATAATCCATATAGAAGTTGGAATACAGTAGGTTTAACACCAACATAAATAAAGAATGAGTTCATTACAGTACCTTGAAGTGGTCTTTTGTTTTCTTTCTCTAACGGAGCTCACGAGTTTTCTATTTTGAGTTTTGTGTTGTGAAGTTTTCAAGTTTTGGGTGAATTCTTTTGATGGATCATGGAACAAGGAGTGGCAAGAGCCTAAGCTTGGGGATTCCCATGGCACCCCCAAGATAATCCAAGGACACCAAAAAGTCAAAGCTTGGGGATGCCCCGGAAGGCATCCCCTCTTTCGTCCACTTCCATCGGTAATTTACTTGGAGCTATATTTTTATTCACCAACATGATATGTGTTTTGCCTGGAGTGTCTTGTATTATTTGTGTCTTTGTGTCTTAGTATGCCACAATCATCCTTGCTATATACACCTTTCGAGAGAGCCATACATGAATTAAAATTTGATAGAATACTCTATGTGCTTCACTTATATCTTTTGAGCATAGTAGTTTTGCTCTATGTGCTTCACTTATATCTTTTGAGCTAGATAATTTTGCTCTATGTGCTTCACTTATATCTTTTGAGTGTTATAATTTTGCTCTATGTGCTTCACTTAGATCTTTTAGAGCACGGTGGTGGATTTGTTTTAAAGAAACTATTGATCTCTCATGCTTCACTTAAATTATTCAATAGAGCACGGTAGTCCAATTCAAGTTTTTCTTCATAAGATTGCATCAAGGCACCAACAATATGTTTAGTAAACGCTTTATTTTGACTATAAGCATGAGGAGAATTTAGCACGGATTGCAACAAGGAAATACAATCAATCAAAGAGAAATTTTCATAGTTAAATTCCTTGAAATCCATAATAGTGGGTTTAGCAACATCTAGGGTTTTAATTTCTTCAATCTCACTTTTATCAATTTTAGCATCAAGATCAAAAAATTCCGAATTCTTGGAACGTCTTCTAGGTAAAGGTGGATCATATTCAGTCCCATCATTATCAAGATTCATATTGTAAAACAAAGATTTAATAGGGGACACATCAATAACTTTTAGATCTTCATCATTATTTTCATAGGAACTAGAAGAATACGCTCTTATAAAGGCATCTTTGTTAGCACGTATCCTAGCGGTTCTTTCTTTGCACTCATCAATGGAAATTCTCATGGCTTTGAGAGACTCATTGATATCATGCTTAGGTGGAATAGATCTAAGTTTCAAAGAATCAACATCAAGAGAAATTCTATCAACGCTCCTAGCCAACTCATCAATCTTAAGCAATTTTTCTTCAATCAAAGCATTAAAAATTCTTTTGTGAAGTAATAAATTCTTTAATATTGTATTCAAAATCAGAGGGCATCTTATTATAATTTTCATAAGAATTGTTGTAGGAATTACCATAATTATTAGCGGGATTACTAGGATAAGGCCTAGGATTAAAATTTCTTCTATACGCGTTGTTACCAAAATTGTTCCTACCAACAAAATTCACATCCATAGATTCATTATTATTCTCAGTCAAAGTAGACAAGTGCATATCATTAGGATCAGAAGAAACACTCTTATTAGCAAATAATTTCATAAGTTCATCCATCTTTCCACTCAAAACATTAATTTCTTCTATCACATGCACCTTTTTATTAGTAGATCTTTCAGTATGCCATTGAGAATAATTAACCATAATGTTATCTAGGAGTTTAGTAGCTTCTCCTAAAGTGATTTCCATAAAAGTGCCTCCCACGGCCGAATCTAAAAAATTTCTAGAAGCAAAATTCAATCCGACATAAAAAATTTGTATAATCATCCACAAATTAAAACCATGAGTAGGGCAATTACGTATCATTAATTTCATCCTCTCCCAAGCTTCCTCTCCCAAGCTTGTGCAACATGTTCATGATCAAGTTGCTTAAAATTCATAATATCGTTTCTAAGAGAGATGATCTTAGCGGGAGGAAGATACTTAGAGATAAAAGCATCTTTGCACTTATTCCATGAATCAATACTCTAGATGCATGCTGGATAGCGGTCGATGAGTGGAGTAATAGTAGTAGATGCAGGCAGGAGTCGGTCTACTTGTCTCGGACATGATGCCTATATACATGATCATGCCTAGTGAGGGAGTCCTGGATTAGGGGGTGTTCGGATAGCCGAACTATACCTTCAGCCGAACTTCTGGACTATGAAGATACAAGATTGAAGACTTCGTCCCGTGTCCGGAAGGGACTTTCCTTGGCGTGGAAGGCAAGCTTGGCGATACGGATATTCAGATCTCCTACCATTGTAACCGACTTTGTGTAACCCTAACCCTCTCCGGTGTCTATATAAACGGGAGGGTTTTAGTCCGTAGGACAACATAGACAACAACAACCATACCATAGGCTAGCTTCTAGGGTTTTAGCCTCTCCGATCTCGTGGTAGATCTACTCTTGTACTACCCATATCATCAATATTAATCGAGCAGGACGTAGGGTTTTACCTCCATCGAGAGGGCCCGAACCTGGGTAAAACTTCGTGTCCCTTGCCTCCTGTTACCATCCGGCCTAGACGCACAGTTTGGGACCCCCTACCCGAGATCCGCCGGTTTTGACACCGACATTGGTGGATAAGTTCACCAAATGGATAGAAGCCAAGCCTGTTAAGACGGCCGAATCCGGACCTGTGATAGACTTTATATCCGGGGTTGCACACCATTACGGCGTCCCCCACAGTATCATCACTAATAATGGCACGAACTTTACGGCCGACGAGGTAAAACTCTGGTGCAAAAACATGGGCATCAAGCTCGATTATGCTTCCGTCTATCACCCACAAACTAACGGCCAGGTCGAACGCGCAAATGGTCTTATCATGAGCGGCATTAAATCCAGATTAGTGCGGTCCCTCAAGGAATCTAACACGCACTGGGTAGAAGAGCTCGACTCCGTACTCTGGGGGCTGCGGACCACGCCGAATCGCACCACCGGATACACACCATTCTTTATGGTGTACGGCGCAGAGGCAGTTTTGCCTTGCGACATAATTCATGACTCACCTCGAGTGCGCATGTACGAAGAAAGAGAAGTCGAGCTCGATTGGCAGGACAGTTTGGACACATTAGAGGAGGAGCGTGACGTGGCAAAAGCCCGTTCCGCATTTTATCAACAGCAGGCTCGAAGATACCAAAGCAGAGAAGTACGGGCCAAAAATTACAACGTTGGCAAATTAGTTCTACGCCTGCCGGACAAGAAAAAGGACAAACTCAAGCCCAAGTGGGAAGGTCCCTTCATAATTGACCAAGTCCTGACTGGTGGAGCGTACCGCCTGCGAAATGCATCGGATAACCGACTCGAGCCGAACCCATGGAACGCAGCCCGTCTCCGAAGATTCTATGCCTAGCGTCGGATCCTGTGTTCGTCTCCTTACTCTGTCCATTTTTTATATACTTTCTGTCTTACATTTCTCTCCTTCTCTCTCTCTCTCTCCCTTATAGCCTTTAAAGGCTCATAAAGTGATGCGCTATCCGCGCTCAGTAAACCTGGGGGCTTCTTTAAACAGAAGCTTATTTATACGGTCTTCATGCCCAACACATGTGTCAAACTTCCGCATGTACCTTTTATTCACAATTATATGCATCGATATGACTTAAGTTTTGGCCAAGCTGGGTTGCCTGGCTCCTGTGCTTACCCTTACGTTCCCGATTGTTTGGCTAGGCGGTAAAGGGAGCACCTCTGCGATTGTTACTGCCGGGTCAGCCGGACGTGTACCTCAGACTGGGTGAAGCCGAAAGCTATCGTTCTTAAGGGAATATTCGATCGGTGAACTAAAGATGGTCTTTTTTATTTATCTACATGCCCCCAGATGTTTTTCCTGCGTTTCTTTTCGCGGCATGGACATGCACTTTAGGGCATGCCTCCCAGGGAAAGGAACCCCTAACGGAACTATTCTCCCTGGAAGATGTTTCTTACTAACCATGTAATATAACATAACTAGTCGGGCACTTGTCTGTTCACGCACTAATGACCCCTATGCCTGGTCTCCATGCATTCCCCGGTTCTTATATAACCACACGGGAATTCGGACACACTCCGGACCGTCAGGTCCCGAGGCTGAAGCGAAAAGGTCGGCCATGACAAATGATCTACAATCCGGCTAGAAGGCATTATAAATGTCAATTAAATTACATAGTCATTTTGACTGATTGAATTCCTCTTCAATACCATCTAACAGGCTGTCTAATTTACAGTCCTGCTGGGAATACTTTGCGGCCAACTCTACTTGGCCGTATACTAAGCTTACAGGGATCTCCTTCCCATTGGGCCCTATAGGACTGACCTCGGCCATGTGGTTGGGGGTCAGCCTTTGAGTACCGCGTCTTCACCATGGCCCATGCCTCCCTAGCGCCTTGATGGCAGGCCGATATCTTCCACAATCGGAAGTGCCACCGTGCTCCCTTTAGCTTCTCCGCAAGCTCTCCAAGACCTTCGGGCATGGAGATGGATGGCCATAGGGCCTGGGCGACGCCTTGCATCGCCTGCCGAACTCGATCGAGCAGTTGCGAGAGCTCGGGAAGAAGGTCACCCATAGAACCGGGCATCTCCTCTGCAGGACGACCTGTTAGCACACCTACAGACATTGCTCTGTTAGTCGACTTCCCTGCCGAACTTTCTTTTAAAGGTTCGTTCAAGCACTTACTAAATATGCCGCGTCGAAGCCGCTGATTCTCCTTCACAGAGTCTGACAGCTGGGCACGAACATCTTTCAGCTCGACGCCCAGCTTGGTGTTGGCATCCTAGAGATCGTTCTTCTCCCGTCTCACCTTTGTCAGCACCTTCTCACCAGCCTTTAGCTAGCGTAGGAGGTGTTGCCTTTCTGGATTCACTCCGGCGCCATCTGCAATTTCATTTGTCAGATTCGCACCCATGCCGCGCTTCGCGAAATACTTACCTTTCAAAGCGTATATTAGTAGGGGGTCTCCTTGGGCTCCCCTGCCGCGGCCAGTGCGGCCTCAAGTTGGGCTTTGCACTCTTCCAGCTCCTTGGACAGTAGGGAATTCTTTTCTATAAGAACCTGCATAACAAATGATCCTTAAATCAGTTATTCTAACTATTTCAAGTCTCGGGGGCTACTGGTCTATATATAATTACCAAAATTTTCTTACCCGTATGTCTTTTACATATAGCTCCGTGGCTCTGGCTAGACCATTTTGAGTGGCACGGAGGTACGCATCTCCCGAATTGAAGGCATCTAACGCCCCTTGGGATAAACAGGCATCGCGAAGAATTATCCGGCGGCGCCTGTGGTTCATGGCACTCTCCACCTCAAAGTTGGTGGCCGATAACCCGTCCGCATCCTCCGTCGGAGGAGCGTCTGGCACGCGCCTTGCATTCGCCTCCACCTTCGGACCAGGCTTTGGAGCCTGGCTGGTGGAGGCGCGATTGGCAGCCTCTCCGGATATAGTCCGGCGAGGTCTCTTTGTCCTAAAGAAAGCACAAGTGTCAAATGTTCCTCGAAGGTATAACATCTATGATAGGGGGGGCGCCATACCTTTGCGCTGATGCCTTGGTCCGGACTGCACTTCTTTTCTACCCACGGGGCCTTGCGGCCCCTTGTTGGCTCGTCGCCGCAGGTTCGACCTTCCGCCTCAGAAACCTCCCCTGCAAAGTTCGGTTGTAATCAGGAAACTGAAAACACGAGAGGGCGGACACCTATTCGGGGTACTGGGACTTCGATCTTAGTTACCTGGGAGGCCGGAATTAGCCCTGGGTAATCAGCCGTAATGGCCACCAAGGCATTGTCCATACTCAATTGATGGAACACTCCATCAATTAGCTCCACAGATATGTCCGAATCCTCTTGAGAGGCCGGGTCGAGGGACCATCCTGGGTCCTCGGGTTGTGGAGGAGGGTTGCTTATTTCCTTAACAGCCCGGCGCAGTTCCTGCGTTGAAGTCGTCAGACTGAATATTTAACAATGGGAATACGAAACGGATGAGCAAGTAAATACGACCACTTACCCAGCTTGGGGGATTGTGCATAGATAATCCACCCTGTGGGTTGACGCGGAGAAATTCCTCCTATTCTCCCTTGTACAAAGTGGACAAGATCTTTAGTAGAGCGGCAGCCGAATCTGGCCCCTTCCGGCCACAGCGGGTGGCGTCGTCCTCCCCGTTGAAGTCCCACATAGGGTGGCTTCTATACTGAAGCGGCTGCACCCCCCACATGATGCATTCGGCCATAACCCCGATCATGGTTAGTCCGGAATGGGCCAACAGTCTTATTCGGCCCATCAGGTAAATGATGTCCCTGTCACTTTCCCTCTGAGGGCTCCGCGGACGCCAGCTTAGGCGCTTCTTTAAGGGAGCACCGTCGAATTCATGGAGGCCGACCCGGACAGGATCCGGCAGCGGGACGTCTTCTATATAGAACCATTCCGAGGGCCAGTCTGCGGACGCCTTCTTTGGGGTTCCGGACAGATATCCGGTCCCGGCGATGCGCCATACTTTGGCTCCGCCCACTTGATACATTGACCCCTCCTTAGAACGGGGCACGAGGTAGAATAACCTTTTCCATAGCCCGAAATGAGCCTCTACGCCCAAAAACAGCTCGCAAAGGGCTACGTAGCCCGCGATATGCAATACAGAGGCTGGCGTGAGATTGTGAAGCTGGAGGCCGTAGAACTCCAGTAGCCCCCGGAGAAATGGATGGATTGGAAACCCGAGCCCCCTTATTAAATAAGGGACAAGGCATACGCGCTCTCCTTTGGAGGGATTGGGGGCACTCTCCGCTTGCTTTCCGCCGTTATAGATGGCAAGACCGGCTCGAACCGGGACCATGTAGGCCGGGGGGAGAAATCCCTTGGTCTGGAGCTTCACCAGCTCGCTATGCGGGACGGAGCATCTCTCCCAGTACCCGGGCTGAGGGTCGGAAGGGCGAGGGGAGGAGTTGTGATGACTGGCCATGGTGGAATGGACCTTCGTCGGATGCGCTCTGATGAACACTCGCGAAGTGGGAAAGATGTGGTTTGGATCTAAATCCTCGTCCCCTTAAATAGGGCAGCTCATTTACACGGCTAGGGGTGCGAATGTAAAAGCACTCAGACTTTTCATATTCATTTGACACATGGGAAGCGGCCATTATTGGGCGTAGGAGCCAAGGAGCGCAACATCTACGAGAAACCGGACTTTATTCAACAGGTACACGGAATTTGGGGGAGAACCCGCCTTGCAATGCCGAAGACAATCTGCGCGTCGGACTCATCGTCATTGAAGCCTGGTTCGGGGGCTACTGAGGGAGTCCTGGATTAGGGGGTGTTCGGATAGCCGAACTATACCTTCAGCCGAACTCCTGGACTATGAAGATACAAGATTGAAGACTTCGTCCCGTGTCCGGAAGGGACTTTCCTTGGCATGGAAGGCAAGCTTGGCGATACGGATATTCAGATCTCCTACCATTGTAACCGACTTTGTGTAACCCTAACCCTCTCCGGTGTCTATATAAACGGGAGGGTTTTAGTCCGTAGGACAACATAGACAACAACAACCATACCATAGGCTAGCTTCTAGGGTTTTAGCCTCTCCGGTCTCGTGGTAGATCTACTCTTGTACTACGCATATCATCAATATTAATCGAGCAGGACGTAGGGTTTTACCTCCATCGAAAGGGCCCGAACCTGGGTAAAACTTCGTGTCCCTTGCCTCCTGTTACCATCCGGCCTAGACGCACAGTTCGGGACCCCCTACCCGAGATCCGCCGGTTTTGACACCGACACCTAGATATTCTCATAACTATGCTCAATTCTGTCAATTGCTCAACAATAATTTGTTCACCAACCGTAGAATACTTACGCTCTCGAGAGAAGCCACTAGTGAAACCTATGGCCACCGGGTCTATCTTTATCATATTAATCTCTTACTACTTAGTTATTTCCTTTGCTTTTTACTTTGCCTTTATTTTACTTTGCATCTTTATCACAAAAATACCAAAAATAGTATCTTATCATATCTATCAGATCTCACTCTCGTAAGTGGCCGTGCAGGGATTGACAACCCCTATTCGCGTTGGTTGCGAGGATTTATTTGTTTTGTGCAGGTACGAGGGACTCGCGCGTAGCCTCCTACTGGATTGATACATTAGTTCTCAAAAACTGAGGGAAATACTTACGCTACTTACGCTACTTTGCGTGCATCATCCCTTCCTCTTCGGGGAAAACCAACGCAGTGCTCAAGAGGTAGCATATCCATGTTGCGTGTAGGTGTAGTTGTCGTCGGACTGTGTGGGATCCGAGTCTTCCACCTGCCCATCCTCATAGCCACCTTGATGAGGACATGACTACCTTTGATACACCAAAAATATTGCATACATGAATATTTGTGAGGTGATTTCTAATACAAACTATGCAATACTTTATTTATGTTATCCAAGACAAAAATACTTCACTGACTTTTATGTCATGTCTAATTCTTGTGTATTGGAAACTTGTACAAACCATGTGTAAAGATAAAGGAAAGGGGGATGATTAAGTGATGTTCAAGAAGTCCTTTCACGTTACTTTTGGCCCAAGAGAAGTCGGGGACCATGTCCCCCCATGTGACTCAGATTCGGACTGCACAGACATGCCTGACTTCAAACACCTCCAACTTTTGCATACATGATCCGAATAGAGTGAATCTTTTTTGTTGGAAATCTTACGCCGTGGACTTTCTAGAACAATCGGATTCACCTTCAAATACATCAGGAGCGTGGAGATATCACCGAAATAGTCCGACATTGCAACAGAATCTGAGTCAAACTACAAATCCAAAGGTGTTGCGTCACCTCCATTTGGGCCCATGGGCCTTCTACGACCTAGGGCTAGGTTTAGGCTGCCTTGGGACATCCTCCCACCTTCTTCGCCGTTACCCCTTGCTCCTATATAACTAGATCATTCTAGTAGTGCTTGCTTTGGGTTTTGTTTGCATTAAAGTTCGCCATAGTGCAACGCGCGTACTTCATTTGTGTCCAACGACCATGCCAAGATATTTCAGAACCTCACTTTGATCAATAAAGCTTTTCTCTTAAATTCGCAATATCTAGATTGCAATCTCAGTTTCTTCGTTTGCTTGCAGGAAATAGACCCTCGTGGTCCGGTTGCTCGTACTCCGATGTGGTCACAACCTCTCAGAGTTGGTTTAGCGATTGCTAAGGCACGGTGTCTTCGCACGTTTGTAATTGGATCGTCAAAGTCGACTTCCACCAAAAATGATAGCTACCATCTCATCAAAAGACGGGACACCTTTGCCTTATCAAGTGGTGTCAGTTTTCAGGTTGCTCGGTCAGAATTTCCAGTTATCCCTAGATTAGATTTATTTTCTTACCTATTGTCCAAGAAAAAGCTACAAAAAATTAGATATGTTCATCCTTTGTCCAAGCCAGTCTGAGCCTTTGCAGTTTTCATTTTAGTGCCTGCATATTTCAATTATTGGTTGCATCGTCGTGTCAGTCGAGTTGCTCATCTTAGTGTCTAGTTTTCTTTAGAGTTTCGAGTTCTGTTCACACCGTTGCACCATCATCCTTTCCGTTGTCCAAAAGGGAGAGAAAACAAGTTGAAAAAAGAGAGTAAAAGTAGAAAAAAGTGAGAAAAAAAGAGAAGAAAAAAAGTGAGAGAAAAAAGAGAAAAATTTCGAATCTATCTAGACTCTAACTCGTATCAAAATTCGGATTGGAATCTCCCCCCCCCCCCCCAATACGAAATCCGTTTTGGCTCAATAAGTACTCAAATTAAAGATATCAACTAGGCGCATCTGAAATAGTTGCAAAAGCTAGTCCAATTTTTTGTACCTCAAAATTCACTTCTCAATAGGACGCTTTACCCTCGAAGTTCGTGAACATAGTTTATCATAGTTTTTCAGGCCAGTTTTAGAATTGTTTTCCTCCTCATCCAAACTCAGAACTGCATGATTCTTTTTGTCTTGGAAAGCTTGAGTCAAAAGCGTTCTTAGAACATTGTTTTGCAGTGTCGCCGAATTGATCTTCCGGACGAGCGTGATGCTCGGATCCTCCTGCACCTCCACCACCTCCATCTCCGGCAGGTTCTCCTTTGGTTCCATGCATCGGCGGCGGGAGGGAAGAAGAGGTGGGAGAAAAGGCCGGAAATTGGGTGGAGAGCGGCAGGATGGAAGAAGGGAATGGGGGGGGGGGGTTTAGCACGAAAACATCATGTGTAGCTACAAAAGCGCGGGCTCTGCCTTCCTTTTGGGTGGGCCATGGGCGTTAGAGTCCGACATGTCTCGTGTCCGGACTCCCGCAAAGCCCCCCTCCCGTTTGATTCCTGTTTGCGGCAAAATCGCGGCCCGGACTGCTCGACAAACGGATGGGGGTTGACGTTGGATGGCTTCCGGGGTCCGAACAGCTACGTCCCAACGGATACTACCGGTTTGAGAGTTGGCGTTAGAGATGCCCTTAGCATTTTCTTCACGAGTTGCAGCTATGTCATCCCACGGAGCTTAATGTTGGTCTACATTGCATGTCTTGGCGTGTTGATGTCTACATTGACGTATATTATACCACCTCTCTAGACGCAAGATCGCCACAGTCCACACATGGTTTTCGTCACGCGGTCGGGTTCTTTCTCGTCTACTTCGAGAATTGTCGTCATGCTTCTACAATCAACCGACATGGCCCCTTTAGCCTACCTCTGGTTTCACTAACCACACTTTCGTCAGCGTCCAACACATATTTGTCGCCAACGTTGTTGTTTCTTCTCTGACTACTTATGTGCCTCTGGCAACCGTGGGCAAGAAGAACACCTTTGTTGTTTTGCACCATAAATGTCCTAGAGATTTCCTCTGTTAGTCCCTTCGACATGGCATACAATTCATGTTGGTCCCGGTCTACGCACATCCGGTGTTGACAACATCGATGCATGCCTTCGTCATCAACATATCCCTGGGCTTGGCAAACCTGGTGTAACACCTCGTCTACGGCAATATCGTCTGACATTGACACCCTTCTTGACGGTTGGCTCGATCATGTCCCTGTTTTTTTTCTGGCGCATCCCTGCGACCTTGACTGCACGACGCTTCCTTGCATGGCTACCTTGACACCGGCAACCCCAGCCCCAACATCAACCACGGCGTTCCTCACATGGCTACACCACCCATGCTCTCGGCTACCTCGACATCGGTACAAAGGACTATCGCCTCGCTTGAGCAACTTGTCAGATAACACATCCACGACGCGACAATGTTCACACCACTCCCGCTCCTTTGTTTTTTACCTTCGGTTTCTCACCGTCCAGGATGCTCATGTTGTCTGGGATGTCACTTGTATGTGTATCTCTACATTGATCGAATATAATTTGTTTTATGGGACGGAGGGAATACTTTATCTTTAGGAGAGCTTTCATGCCTTCAAGCATTGTCCTTTGTACTAACCATCCGAGAGGTTCAATACAACACACATCGCATTACGCCAATTCTTTCCTGTACATTTCTAGGCACACGCCTATGTTAAGACTTGCATTTATCTAGCGTGGCTAAATCAATGATCGTGGTCTACAACTAGCTAGTGGCAGCAGCTGTAACCAACAGACAGACGGATGGATCAAGCCGCCGAAATATCACGCCCCAACTCACGACCGACGGCAACGGCCGCCTGCAACTAGCTTCTCCCCATCTCTCCCACCTTTGGGGTCTCACCCAGCCACCAGCGCACCGTACCCCACCCGCACTCGCGAGTACGTCGTCGCTCGCTGTCACCTCACCGGTTGTGGCGGATGACTGGTTGGTGCAGTGCGAAGCACTTCCACAGCGCACACTTCCTTTCGCTGGCTGGTTCCACGCACTCGCGGCCGCGTTCCCTACTCCGGCCGGTGGCGACCGGCCGGCGGGGGGCGCCACGCGTGCCGTTCGCCGTACGGGCCGAGGAGACGTGCCCACGCCAGCGCATACAATTCGTGGTCGACAGAATCTTGGCGCCGCTTTGCTCTGCTCCCAGTCCCACGGTACGTTCCTTCTCCGGTCAGGCCGGGGTCGATGGCGCTCTCGACCAGGAGCTTCGCTCTCTTCCATCGTCATACCGAGAAGATCGTGGAGAATGACCAATGGAGATCCGATCGATACTGTTTTTTATCTTCCTGGAGGGGATTGCTTGATCGTTCGGTCGCTGTCGCCTGGCTCATTTAGCGATGGCTTAATTGCCTACTCTGGTAGAGTCCGGAATTGTGCGAACTGGTGTCAAACGACACGATCATCGAGTGTGTGCAGCCGAGACGCAAGGCGATGCGCACCAGTCAATCAAAGCATCACTGCTCTAGCACCGCGGAAATAATTGCCCCGTTTAGAGGTTCCGTGCGAACCATCTGTGTTACATGGCGCTGCAATTGTTGATCGCCTGGGAAATTCGTTGACATCAACGGATCGGGTGATATCAGGAGATGACATACATACTTGGTTTAATTGCTGGCCAAGAGTTTTGTCAAAGCATTGCTCAGTTACGACCTGCCACATCCATTTCCTCCAGTAAGTTCTGTTTGATCTGTCCACGTGATCGATCTATCCAAATTGCCTGTGCGTTGGGAAGGCATACATATTCTAGTGATTCTTTCATCCAACGTTGATTATACTTTTCATAATCAATATGATCATTTCGTTCAATAATCGATGATACTTTTCATAGTTAAATACTTTTCATAGTTAATGTGATCCTCCTGTCCAACACTTGATTATATATTTTTTTCTGACTAATTAACATGGGTAATTAACTGCCTGAATAACTTTGGACGAGATTGAGATTGGACCAGAGATTAAGAGGGTGCTTGGATACGTTTTAGTCCCATGACTAAAAGTAGTGGGACTAAAACTTGCTAGCCTCACCCATGTTTGGATCCAAATACTAAAGAGACTAAAATCAAGTTATTGAGCATTTATTATGCTCCAAATCCTTCAATCCAGAACTCGCATGTGTTAAAGGAGAGGCATTAAATGATGAGAGAGAGGACTAATACATATTTTAGTAGGTTTCCTATGACTCAAAATTTTTAGCCTCAAGACTAGTCCTAGCCTCTCTTTAGTCAGGGATGCTTGGAACTTTAGCCTCTAAAAAAGACTATTTTTAGTCAGACTAAAAATAGTTCCTTGGATCCAAGCACCCTCTAACTGGGGCGACCTGCGAAACAAAACGGCTACAAACTCCTTGTAGAGACATATGGCTAATTAACATGCATAATTATTTGTCTGGCTAATTAACTAAGTGTCGGGTGGTAGGTGCGACATATGCCAACGGGTGGCTTATCATTGTGGGAGCCAATAAGACGTCGCCGGTGCCTGGAAGCGGGATGAGGCGAAGACATGCACGCCGGCGAATCTTACCCAGCTTCGGGGCTCTCCGTGGAGATAACACCCCTACTGTTGCTCTGCGGGGTCTCCGCATGATCACTAGATGAATAAGTAGCTACACGATGCTCCGTGAGCTGCTTGGCGAGAGGAGGAAGAAGGGCACTGCTCGCTCTCTTCTCCTCCCTATGTGGTGTCTAAAACTAGCAAGGATCCCCCTTTGCATGGGTGTCCCGGGGGGTTTATATAGGCCTACCCCCCGGGGTACAATGGTAATCCGGCTGGGCGTGGGGCCCAGCCGTCTGTGTCTACACTCGCTGGCTTCTGCGCCGGCTGCTGGGTCCCGCCGGCTGCCGGCTCCTTGGTCGACAGGCAGGCCCCACTGTCCAGGGCCTTGTCGGCGGCTGGTTACTGTTGCTCAATCCTGGTGACAAGGGCTTCGCCGAGGTGGGCGTGGCTACAGTGCCGGCGTCCGGCGGGTGATCGCTGTAGCCTCACCGCGTCTTGTCTCCTTAATGGGGCGTCTCCTTCGAGGGAGGTGGCAAGCCGGCTGTGGGGAGCCGGCTCTGTCTTGGGCCGACTGGGGGAGGCCTGGCCGCCTTCGGGTGTCTCTCTGCCCGAAGGGGCCCACCACCCGTGGGCCGCGCTGGCAGCCCGTCGTGGAAGACATCAGGGTCAACGTGGCAATAGTGCCGCGCTGGACGGGTCATGGCCACCCGTACGGCGCACTGTGCCAGGCGTGCTCCGGGATTCGGGGGTGGCAGGCTTTACTGTAGCCACGCCCCGTCACATTGCCGTTATGTGGATGCAGACTTCGAGGGTACGATCTTGACCGCTTTGTGGGAGCCGGCTTCTTGGAGTCGGCCTTCTCGCGGCCGGCTTCTCAGAGCCGGCCCTCCCGCGGCTTTCTTCATGAGGGCTAAAGTCGGGTTGCCTTCCGATAGCCGGCCTGGGAGACAGCCGACAAGGGGAAGGCGGCCCCATGTCTTGGATTCTTGAGGGCCGGATCGGCTCGTAATTTTTTCAGAAGGGCCAGGGGGAGCCGGCTAGGCTACCCATGGTTATTTACTCCGACAGTAGTCCCCGAAGCTGATCGAGCTTCGAGGCTGACAAAAGGACGAAAAGCTCGGTCAGCTTCCTATCCTGAGGGGCCGGCTATGCTTGTGCGCGTCGTCTTCGGGAAGCCCCGTTTCTCGTTGGCGGGAACGCGGGTCGGCCTGCGAGCTGACCGTACGCCATCCCACGGGCCACGTGGCAAGGAGATCCTGCCAGTGCACGCGCCCGATGGGACGCCGCCGCAGGCCCGGGCCCGCCACTCCTAGGCCTTGGCCCAAGCGCGGATCTTCTGCGGCCCACGCGGACCGCTTGCCTTCCCGCGGCGGTTTTATTACGCCATCAGGGCGCAATAATCGCGGGACGTGGGGGAGTGGGCACAGTTGATCCCCACGTTCCCCCACGCCACGCCTCCTCGGCTCCGCCGCGCGGGTCTATAAGTAGGGGGAGGAGGGGGAGCGGCAGAGGCTCGCACGCTCTCCCTCGCTCCGCCCCTTCTCGCCTTCCTTCTTCTTCTTTCCGCCGCCGCAGCAACCCTTTGCCGCGTCGTTCCGCCGTCAGACCTCTCAGGTCCTTTGGTCCCGCCGTAGCGGGGTCGTGCGCGCCTCCACCGTCGCATCGTCTCTCTCCTCGCCGTGTCGCTCCCATGGCGCTGTCGAGCTTGTGGGACGGCTCGAACGTCCATGAGGACCATGTCGAGTTCCTCCGCCGGACGCGGCGCCTGCCGGGCGAGAACTTCGTGCGGGTTCGTCAAGCGCCGGCGAGGAAGATTTCGCCGGCACCGGAGGAGGGCGAGCGGATGATCTTCCGCTCGCACTGCCCGCGCGGCTTCGGCCTCCCGGCGAGCGGATTCCTTCGAGCCTTCCTTGAATTCTACCACCTCCAGCCGCATCACCTCACACCAACGCGGTGATGCTGCTATCGGCTTTCGTCACCCTGTGCGAGGGCTTTCTTGGGGTTCTCCCCACGCTCGAGCTCTGGGGGGAATTCTTCCAGAGCAAGCTCGGCACCGTCGTCGCGGGCGTGCCCGCCCCCTGCGGAGCCTTCATTGCCATGAGGCGGACGGGCGAGAGCAATCCGTTCCCGCCCATCCTGCTGATCCAGTCGGTGAAGCTCTGGCAGAAGTCCTACTTTTACGTGAAGAACGTCGCCCAGCAAGGCGACTACGTCAACCTGCCGGCTTACGTAGCCGGCCCGCAGGCTGGGAGGCAACCTTCGTGGAGCTACCGGGCCAGGTCGTTGTCCTAGGCCGGGAACGCAGCCGTCTCCCGGCTTCGGGTGATGGTCCAGTTGGAGGGCCTGACCGGAGCCGGCTTGGTGGCCGCCTTCGTGGAGCGCCGGGTACTTCCGCTCCAAGGCCGGCCTCACATGATTTGCCAGATGAGCGGCCGCTTCGACCCGTGCCGGCTGAGCACCAGGGAGATGCCTCATGCAGAGGTGTCTTACATGGTGAACTACATCTCCACCTGCAAGCTCGCCGAGGATTGGCGATATGGCAAGGAGCCGTATTCCCGCGCCAACCCTCCGCCTGTCGTAAGTTTTTTCTTCTTTTCTTCCTTTTTGTAGCCGGCCTCATGATAGCCGACCTCTGATCAGTTGGTTTGCCTTTAGCAGAACCGTCTTCTTACGCCGACGGCCAGGGCCGCAGGGGTAGAGCGCCGACTCCTCCCCGGCCGCACGGTGGACGACGCCGATGATCCGGACCTGGGAGCGGCCGCCATGGAAGACGCCATCGTGGGGGAAGGCGACGAGGCCGGAGGCGCGGGCTCAGGGCCGGCTTCGAAGACTGGCCGGACGACGACAAGGTCGAAGCCGCCCCGCACCGCCAGCCGGCGCTTGATCATCAAGGCACGGGCCCGTCTGCCGCGCCGGCTGCTCGTGGTGGCGCGCAGAAGCGCCGAGCCGCGTCGACCTTCTTCGGCAACCGGCCGAAGAAATCCAAGGCTTCTACGGCAGCGACCAAGCAGGATGAGGCGGCCGTGAAGGCGGCCCGCTTTCGCAAGGCGGTGAAACAGCCGCAGGCGATCTCGGCGTAAGTCGTCGAATGTCTTGCATATATTTTTTTGTTGTCTTTTTCGACCGAAGCTCTTCTAAACCTTTCTTTATTCGCCGGACAGGGCACAGCTTTCCCTTGAGCGGGGTCCTGGCGGCTCCGTAGTCGGGCCGACTGGAGGGTCTTCAGGCTCCCGTCGCATGGATCCCCGCGCCGACCTTAGGGAGGCCACGGAGCGGAATGCACGGGAGGCGTGGGAGGAGCGAGAGGCGATGGAGAGAAGGACCGCCCAGGCGATGAAGGAGCAGGCCGACGCGGCGGCCAAGGCCCGGGCGGAGGCGGCAGCCGCGGAGACGGAGGCGGAGGCCTCGCACAACCAGCCTCCGCTGCTCGTCGTTCCCCTCCGCGCCGTGGCCCCCGACATTCCCGTGCCCCCGCCGGAGGAGGTCGACCAAGGCCCGCCGGTGATGGAGAGGAGGGAGGACCACGTGATCTTCGTGGAGGGGGCGCCGCAGACGGCGCCGACTGGAGCGGGCCAAAGCGGCCAATCAGCTGCGGCGCCAGAGCAGCCGTCCGGGGGCGAGCCGGAGGCAGGGGCCGGCCTTGAGGTGCAGCCGGCATTGCGCTGGCGCGCAGGGGGTGGAGCCTCCGCGCCGGAACCGCACCGAGCTGCGGGCGCTAGCCAGACGGTGGAGGCCCTGGAGGCGGCCAGCGCCAGCACGTCCGAGTGGACTCCCAGCGGGGGGACGGGCGAGCTGAACGCGGCGGCCCAGGAGGTCCGGAACCGGCTTCAAGCTCAGGCCGCCTCGCTGCAGCGATACACCCAAGAGTTCCTCGCGACGCGGGCCGTCATCCGGGTGAGTCTTTTGGCCTTGGTTATTTTGCTCTTTTGATTTCTTCCGTGGGGGCGCGTCAGCGCACCCACTGGGTGTAGTCCCCGAATTCTGAGTCGGCTGCTGCGCAGGCGGCTTGGAACTTACTAGGTCCTGACAACTTAACTTATCCTCGCCTCCTGTATAATCTTCCAGGAGTATCATAACCTTCGCGCAGCCGCCTTCAACTCCCAGGCTCAGGAGCTGGGCCGGAGAACCGAGGACCTGACCAGCAGCTGGAGTGCGTGCTTTGTCTCGTTCATCTCCTGTGGGAGCGCGTCAGCGCACCCACTGGGTGTAGTCCCCGAGATTCGGGCCGACTGCTGAGCAGCTGGGTCGGATCTTCCTTGACGACTTCTTCCTTATTAATTTTTCCTTTGTCTTCATGCTTGCAGGAGCCAATGCCGACTTGAGGGGGCAGCTCAGCGGGGCCCAGGCCGCCCTTCGCGCCAAGGAAGCCGAGTACAACGCTTTGGTCCTGGAGCGTGACCGCCTGGCCAAGAAGATGGCCGACCAGGAGGAGAGCCACAAGGCGGCCCTGAAGAAGGCGCAGGACAGCGAGGACGCCCTGAAGGCCGAGTTCGAGACCGAAGCGGCAGGCTGGGCTGAAGCGAAGCAGGCACTAAGCGAGGGCTTCAGTTGTATCGAGGATCTGATCGATGGTAAGCCGCCTTCTTCACTCCTTGCCTGCCCCTTGATCCCTGATTTGTGTTCTGACTTGTGCTGCTTCTTGTTCTCTGTGCAGACTACTTTCCCGGCTACTCCGTCTTCGCCACCCAAACCATCGAGGCCCATCGTGAGGCGCGCTGGCAGGCGGGGGCTGAAATCGCGACGGACGCAAGCCGGACGCTTGAGGAGCAACTCTTAGCGGTCCAAGCCCGGCTGCAGCCGGCTCACCGTATGCTCCGCCGCCTCCAGCGCGCCGGGGCGCAGGTGTTGGCCGCCCTCTGGCCAAGCGAGACGATTCCCTGCACCCCGAGTCGGACTACCGACTGGCTGGAGGTTGCGGTTGGCCGCTTCGAGGCCTGGAAGGCATCGACAGCCCGGCTTGGAGCTGGGAGGGCGCTGGAGTTCGTCCGAGCCTGGTATCCGGGGCTGAACCTGGACCAGCTGCGCACCTGGCGGCTGGAGGCCGACGAAGAGATGTAGGAGGTGCGGCCGGCTATCGCTCAGCGCGCTTTGACGATCGCCGAGTGTACTGACATCAGCGTCTTAGCTCCTGAAATTAATGACGACGGCGTTGCCCAGCCGGAAGAGTGGTTCGGGCTGGACCCGGCAGCGGGTGAAGACTCGGCAGAGGAGATCGCCTCCAGCGATGAAGGCGAAGACGACAAAGGAGAGGAAGGCGAAGACGTTGAGCCGACCGGTGAAGCGGCCAGCCAGCCTCAGCCTGATCGTGCCTCCAGCAACGAGGCGCGTGTTAGCGCGCCCTCTGCGGGAGGCGGTGATCATGCCGAGGTTCGCCAGCCGGCCACTCCTCCAGCCGGCACTGCCGTCTCCACCGACCTGCCCGACTCGCCAGTCGCTCCCTTGGCTTAATCTGCCGTCCTTGTTTTTTCCTGCTTGTTGCCTTTTGAACAATTTTATTAAACTTGCGTAGTTCCACCCACTGGGGGTGTATTCGAACTATGTTGAATGCTGGCCTTTTGAAGGTCTTTTATGTAAATATTATTGTGTGAGTATTTGGTTTCCATTCGTGTATGCTTTTTATCCTTAGGCTGTTTCCTTTGTCGCCTTCCCCTTTTGGGAAGGCAGGTACTCGAGCTTTCTTAGATTGAAGCGAGGTGAATGGAAGCCGGCCGGCCGGCTACTCTGGTAGTCGGTCGGTGGTGGGAGAAAAACCGGCTTTTGTTATATTAGTCCGTTAGTCCCTAGCCGTTTTTCGTGTGGGCGTCCTTTCCTGCCTTTAACTCTTGCCAGCTGGACAGCCGGTTCTCCGATCTGCGACTTTTGGCAAGAGAAGGCTTGGGAGCCGGCACACTACTTGTCTGACTGCGGGTAGGACTTCTAATATAACACCAGGCGGCCAGTCCCTGGGCCGACTAGTCGAACCCGGTGCCGGACGGAAAAAGTGAATGTAATGACAAGGTCATAAGCATGATACTCTTCATCCATATATAAAAGATGGCAGTCCCCGAGCTCTCCTCGGGGGGCCTATTGTCTCGTACTTAGTACAAAAGTTAGCGTGATACATACTGCATTTCAACTGTAAAATCTTCGGAGGAGGTTGGCGTTCCATGGTCGTTCTGACTCCTTGTCAGAGTCGTCTCTCTTTCGTGCCTTCGGCTTCTGCGCGTCGATCAGGTAGTAGGAGTCGTTGCCTAAAGCTCTGCTGATGATGAAGGGGCCCTCCCAAGGGGCCGAGAGCTTGTGCTGGCCGGCTGTTCGCTGGATCAGCTGGAGCACAAGATCGCCCTCTTGGAAGGATCTTGGCTTGACCTTCCGGCTGTGGTAGCGGCGCAGGCCCTGCTGATAGATGGCGGACCGGATGAGGGCTAACAGCCGGCCTTCTTCCAGCAGGTCGACGCCGTCTTCCCGTGCTTCCTTGGCCTCCGCTTCTGTGTACATGGTTACCCGAGGCGAGTCGAACTCGATGTCAGTTGGGATGACCGCCTCGACACCATACACGAGGAAGAAAGGAGTGAAGCCGGTTGACTTGTTTGGGGTAGTGCGCAGACTGCAGAGGACGGCCGGCAGCTCATCGAGCCAACAGCTGGCTGAACGCTCCGGTGGTACGACCAGTCGGGGCTTGATGCCGGAAAGGATGAGGCCATTGGCTCGCTCGACCTGGCCGTTTGACTGCGGGTGGGCAACGGAAGCTAAGTCCAAGCAGATGCCTTGCGTCGCGCAGAAACGTGCCAAGACTCCCTTGGCGAAATTCGTGCCATTGTCGGTGATGATGCTGTGTGACACGCCGTACCGACTTGTTATATCTGCGATAAATGTCACGGCAGTCGGCCCATTTAGCTTCTTGATCGGCTTTGCCTCAATCCATTTGGTGGATTTGTCCACGGCGACAAGCAGATGTGTCATGCCGCCGCGCGCCGTCTTGAATGGGCCCACCATGTCCAGTCCCCAAACGGCGAAGGGCCAAGTGAGGGGACTGGTCTTGAGTGCTGAAGCCGGCATGTGTTGCTTGGAGCTGAAGAGTTGGCATCCTTTGCAATGTTTAACTAACCCCTTGGCGTCATCCAAAGCAGTCAGCCAAAAAAAACCATGGCGGAAGGCTTTGGCGACGAGTGATCTTGAGGCCGCATGGTGGCCGCATTCTCCTTGGTGGATGTCTCTGAGGATTGCAATGCCCTTCTCTTGCTCGACGCATCGCTGGAGGACTCCAGTGACACTGCGCTTGACGAGCTCTCTGTTGACGATTGTGTATGCTCCGGCTCGGCGTTGGACTTGTCTTGCCTCTGTTTCGTCAGCCGGCAGATCTTGGTTTATTAGGAAGTTGAGGATGGACTAAGCCCATGATGGAGCTGCGACTTCTTCTATTGCCAATGCGGCTACTGCGACTAGGGCGGGCGGGCTGGGTGGTGAAATGTTGGAGTCGGCTGCCGCCTGTTGTGTTGGTGCAGTCTCCGGGCCGACTACCGCAGTCCCCGAGCCGGGTGTGGCAGTCCCCGGGTCGGGCGTAACTACGGAAGTCCCCGAGCCACCTGCTGATGTCCCCTGGCCGACTATCAAAGTCCCCGGGTCACCTTCTTGGTTCTTCGAGCCGGGCCCGGCTGTATCGGGGTCAGGTGGTACGAAGATGGAATCGGACTCTGGAGACGGCTTGATAGACGGCTTGAGGAGGCATTGTAGAGAGACACTGGTTGGTATTGCTTGCCGAGTGGAGTCTATTCGAGCCAGGCATCAGCTGGCTCGTTGTCGGCTCGTGGTACGTGGAGGAACTCGCATCCTTCAAAATACCCACTGATCTGCTGAACGAGGAAGCGGTAGCTTGCCATATTTGCGTCCTTGGCATCCCAGTCGCCGGATGATTGCTGGACCACCAAGTCCGAGTCGCCATAACATAGGATCCGGCGAATGCCGAGCTCTTTGGCAAGCCGGAGCCCGTGTATGAGCGCCTCGTACTCGGCCACGTTGTTGGAGGCGGAAAAGTGAATTTGCAGCGTGTATCTGAGCTTGTCGCCTTTGGGAGAGGTGAGGATGACGCCGGCTCCCAAGCCGGTGCGCATCTTGGACCCATCGAAGTGCATGCGCCAATGAGTGGAGTCGGGAGCTGGCGGCAGGTACTGGGTCTCAGCCCAGTCGACGAGGAAGTCAGCCAATGCTTGGGACTTGATGGCGGTGCGAGGCTGGTAGAAGATCGTGTAAGGGGCCAGCTCGATGGCCCATTTCGCCACCCAGCCGGATGCATTCTGGCTGCCTATGATCTCGGCCAGCGGGGCGGTGCATACGACCGTGATGGGATGCTCTTGGAAGTAGGGCTTCAGCTTCTTGGCAGCGAAGTACACGCCATAGCACATCTTCTGGTAGTGCGGATAGTTCTGCTTCGAGGTAGACAGCACCTCGCTCAAATAGTGCACCGACCTCTGGACCGGCTGGGCTCGGTCCTCTTCTGGGTGTTGGACTACGATGACGGTGCTGGACCCGGCTGGTTGCGACAATGTAGAGGAGCATGGGCTCTTTCTCAGTCGGCGCCGCCAGGACAGGCGGCGTGGCCAGCATCTTCTTTAGCTTGTGCAAAGCTTGGTCGGCTTGGTCATTCCACTCGAAGTGAGTGGTCATCTTCATGAGGTGGTAGAGGGGGAGAGCTTTCTCTCCGAGCCGGCTGATGAAGCGGTTCAGGGAGGCCAAGCATCCGGTGAACTTCTGGACGTCTCAAAGTTTGGTGGGAATCGCCATTCTCTCAATGGCCTTGATTTTTACTGGGTTGCATTCGATGCCGCGTTCGGAGACCAGGAAGCCTAGGAGCTGGCCGGCTGGCACTCCGAACACGCATTTCTCGGGGTTGAGCTTGATTTGGAACCGGCGTAGGTTCTCAAATGTTTCCTTAAGATCTTCCACCAAGGTGCCGCGCTTCTCCGTCTTCACCACAATGTCGTCTATGTAGAAGTGGGCGTTTTTGCCGAGCTGCTTGAGGAGGCACTTCTGCATGCAACGCTGAAAAGTGGCACCGGCATTTCTCAAGACGAATGTCATAGTCAGGTAGCAAAAGGCTCCGAATGGCGTGATGAAGGCGGTCTTCAGGCGGTCTGCCGGATCTAACTTTATCTGGTGGTACCCTGAGTAAGCATCCAAGAAACTCAACAGGTCGCATCCGTCCGTGGAGTCTATCACTTGATCAATCCTTGGCAGGGCAAAGGGATCTTTGGGGCAGGCCTTGTTGAGGCTCGTGTAGTCTATGCACATGCGCCACTTGTTATTCTTATTTAACACGAGGACCGGGTTAGCGAGCCATTCTGGAAAGAAAACTTCCATAATGAAGCCGGCCGCCAGAAGCCGGGCTATCTCTTCTCCTACAATCCTTCTTCTCCTCCAACAGTCGGCGGAGGGGTTGTTTGACTGGTTTTGCGTCTTCTCGGACGTGCAGTTTGTTCTCGGCGAATTCCTTCAGAACACCCGGCATGTCCTTGGGGGACCATGCAAAGATGTCCCGATTCTCACGGAGGAAATCGGCGAGCTCGCCTTCCTATTTGCTGTTTAGGTTCGCCCCGATGACGGCAAACCTCTCTGGGTGCTCGGGGTCAAGAGGTATCTTTTTCGTCTCCTTGGCCGGATGGAAAGATCCTTGAGCATCATACTCCTTGGGATCGGGGGACAAGGCCGACTGTTTGCCGGGCATGGCCACGACTCGGTCCGACATCTTCTTTTCTTCGGCAATCACAAGGGACTCGGCCAGCCGGCTGCTGGCTGCTGCGCACTCGGAAGATTTTTTGTAATCGCTGGCTATGGTGATGACGCCCTTGGTGCTCGGCATCTTCATCTTGAGGTAAGCATAGTGGGGAACTGCCATGAACCTGGCCAAGGCAGGTCGGCCAAGCAATGCATGGTAGGGGCTCTCCAGGTCCACCACTTCAAACCAGATCGCTTCTCGGCAGAAATGCTCCTTGTCCCCAAAGAGTACATCAATCTTGATCTTGCCAATGGGGGCGCATGACAGGCCGGGTACAATGCCATGGAACACAGTCCGAGTAGGCATGAGTTGCTTTGCCTTGACGTTCAGCTTCTCCAGGGTGTCACGGTACAGGATGTTGATGCTGCTCCCGCCGTCTATCAGCACGCGGGAGAAACGGGCGGCGCGTCTGTCCGTTGCAAGGGTGGCGTCCAGAACCAACGCATAAGAGCCGGGAGATAGCATCATCTCTGGGTGGTCGGCCCGGCTACAGCTGATAGGTTTTTCTGACCAGTGCATGTGCTCGGCGGGGTTGGCAGCGACCATGCTGACTTCCTGGTGCTCTCGGTGTTTGCTGCGCCGGTCTTTGGGTTGTCTTGTAAAAATGACATAGGCGGCATGCTCGTCGGGGAACTCATCGTCCACGGCTCCGACTGCGGGCCGAGCGGTCGGCGGCTGCGGAGCCGGAGGCGGCGGACCGGCAGGCGGAGGCGGCGCAAGCCCTTCGCCTTTGAAGATTCGGGTGAGCCAGTGGCACTTCCGGGTCGTGTGGTTGGACGGCTTCGGGTCGTGTGGTTGGACGGCTTCGCGCCGCTGTGGAACTTGCACGGGGCGTCGAGAGTTTGCTCGTAGGAGAAGGCCGGCTGCCAAGCCGGCCTGCCGCCCTTGGGTTTCTTGGGCGCGGGCCGCCCTTCGGGCCACTCGTCTTCGACTGTGGCCACCTGCCGACTGGCGGAAGGCGGCACGGGGCCCTTGCGCTTGTGGTCGTTTTGGTGTGGGCGTCGGCCGGAGTCCCCAGCCGGCGTCTTGGGCGCCGGGTTGAGTACCTTCCCGAACGCGTCTACCCGGAGTTCGGTCTTCATTGAGGAGTCGGCGGTGGCGTACTTGTCCGCTATGACCAGAAGCTCGTCGAGGGTAGTCGGCTCGTCGCAGAGGAGCTTGTGCTTGAGGAGGGTGCCTTCTCGTCACCCGGCAGTGAAGTATTCTATGGCTTGCACCTCGTGCACCCCTTCGCAAGAGTTGCGGAGCTCGGCCCAACGCGTGAGGTAGTCGCGAGTAGACTCGACGGGGCCTTGTACGCACAAGGAGAGCTGTGTGGGCTTGGGAGCCCGCTTGTAGGTGCTGGTGAAGTTACAGACGAAGGCTTCTGTGAAATCTAGCCAGTTGTTGATGCTGTATGGCTTGAGGCTGTTGAGCCAGGTCCGCGCCGTGCCTTGCAGCATGAGGGGCACGTACTTCACGGCAACGCGCCTGTTGCCGTTTGCTATGCTAACCACCGTGGAGTAGTCGATTAACCAATCTTCCGGCTTCACAGAGCCGTTGTACTTGGGCGTGTCTCTTGGGAGCGAGGACCCTTTGGGGAAAGGCTCGTCGCGGATGCGGGGGCCGAAGCAAGGCGGGCCGACATCGTCTTCTTCTTCCAGCGCCAGGGATCGTGCCAGGCGGTCGATCCGATGGCGGGCGTCGTTCTCGCCGACTCCTTCGCGGCGACCTAGCCGGCCGCTGAGAGTCGGATGCGCAACAGGCGGTGGGGTGGGATATCTCTCTCCACGGAGCCGAGGCGGACGCGGGTTGCCCCGCCACTCCACGGCCCGGGGGTGACCTTCTGCGTCTCGCTCGATGGAGATTCGGGTTCGGCTTTGGCTGGCAGCCAGCTCTTTCTCGCGCCGCGCGCGGGTTTTACCCGTAGTCGGCGTCCGGGACGTCGCGTCGTGATCTCGGCGCGGGGGAGGGCTTTCCGCGCGGGCGTTGGCTTCGTGCCGCTGCGCGGCTGCATCGATTAGCTGCTGGATGCGTAGGGTCATGTGGGGGAGTTCTTCGGCCCCCAGTCCGTCTAGCTCGTCTACGGCCGCCTGGGCGGCACGCAGGTTCTCGAGTGGAGTGGCGTAGACTGGGCGGTCGACTCCTAACGTGTCGGCGACGACAGCGCCGGCCCAGCTGGGCCCGCCTGGGGGCGGCGTGCCAAAGGCGGCGCGGTCAGCTTCGCGTCGGTGGGCCTCAGCGAGGCGTCTCATGGAAACCAACTTCCGGCCCTCCGCGAGGAGGGCGAGGCGGCGAGCCTCCAGTGCTTTAGCGTCGGCATCGGCCGGGAGGGGGATGGACAAGTCGTGGATCGCCGTGTGCGGGGCGTCGCGGGCGCTCTCGTCAGAAGCGCCGCCGTGGCCGATGACCATCACCTCGGTGGTGATAGCGTCGCGGCCATCGGCCCGGGGAAGCGGGTCGTTGTAGATCGTGACGTCGGTGGGGAAAGTGTCGAGTGAGGCCGTGTCGGAGTCGACAGGCATCGGGTCGGTGGAGCCAACCGACTCCAAGTACACAGCAGGCTCGTCGGAGACGTGGAGCTGGCCGAGGAGGTTGACGAGGTGGTCGGTGCTCACGTCGGAGGCGAGCTCGTCGGAGATGAGGGTCTTGTCAAGGAGATCGGCGAGGCCGCTCGCTTCGCATACGTTGGTGACGCCTTGCAGCGCGTCGTGGCAAGCGCCGTCGGGCGTGCCGGGCTGGCTACGCTCGCGGGGGAGGAAGAGGGTTCCCGTCCAGAACAGGTCTCCGGACGACGGTGCACCTGGCCCCAACGTGGACGCCAAATGTCGGGTGGTAGGTGCGACATATGTCAACGGGTGGCTTATCATTGTGGGAGCCAATAAGACGTCGTCGGTGCCTGGAAGCGGGATGAGGCAAAGACATGCACGCCGGCGAATCTTACCCAGCTTCGGGGCTCTCCGTGGAGATAACACCCCTACTGCTGCTCTGCGGGGTCTCCGCATGATCACTAGATGAACAAGTAGCTACACGATGCTCCGTGAGCTGTTTGGCGAGAGGAGGAAGAAGGGCACTGCTCGCTCTCTTCTCCTCCCTATGTGGTGTCTAAAACTAGCAGGGATCCTCCCTTTGCATGGGTGTCCCGGGGGTTTATATAGGCCTACCCCCGGGGGTACAATGGTAATCCGGCTGGGCGTGGGGTCCAGCCGTCTGTGTCTACACTCGCCGTCTTCTGCGCTGGCTGCTGGGGCCCGCCGGCTGGTGGGTCCCGCCGGCTGCCGGCTCCTTGGTCGACAGGCAGGCCCCACTGTCCAGGGCCTTGTCGGCGGCTGGTTACTGTTGCTCAATCCTGGTGACAAGGGCTTCGCCGAGGTGGGCGTGACTACAGTGCCGCCGTCCGGCGGGTGATCGTTGTAGCCTCACCGCGTCTTGTCTCTTTAATGGGGCGTCTCCTTCGAAGGAGTTGGCAAGCCGGCTGTGGGGAGCTGGTTCTGTCTTGGGCCGACTGGGGGAGGCTTGGCCGCCTTCGGGTGTCTTTCTGCCCGAAGGGGCCCACCGCCCGTGGGCCGCGCTGGCAGCCCGTCGTGAATGACATCAGGGTCAACGTGGCAACAGTGCCGCGCCGGACGGGTCATGGCCACCCGTACGGCGCACTGTGCCAGACGTGCTCCGGGATTCGGGGGTGGCAGGCTTTACTATAGCCACGCCCCGTCACATCGCCGTTATGTGGATGCAGACTTCGAGAATACGATCTTGACCGCTTTGTGGGAGCCGGCTTCTTGGAGTCGGCCTTTTCGCGGCCGGCTTCTCGGAGCCGACCCTCCGCGGCTTTCTTCATGAGGGCTAAAGTCGGGTTGCTTTCCGATAGCCGGTCTGGGAGACAGCCGACAAGGGGAAGACGGCCCCATGTCTTGGATTCTTGAGGGCCGGATCGATTCGTAATTTTTTCAGAAGGGCTAGGGGAGCCGGCGCTAAGATTGAGTGAAATATAACTGAGGCGATTTTGGGGCATTAATAATTAGGGTGTGGCTAGGTTTCAGTGACCGAGATTTAATCAAGTCTCAGTTAAATAACACAACATGCAAAAGAGAAAAAGAAAAACTGGATCTTTTTTACACGGATCACGGATATAGTATCGACTGAGACTCATGTGAAACAAATGAAACAAAACGAATATGAACTCGTTTTTTTTTTAAACACAGTGCACTCGGCGTACCACGGTCATGCATATCATCGGAAAAAAGGCATGCATATGCAATCTCAAACAACAAAACGTGCATATGGCCGGAGAGGGAGAGTACAGAGTATAGCCGTAGCGGATAAAACGGCTGTGCCCACAGGCCGCAGGAAAGTACAGTCACGCACACCGACCGAGTCACTCCACACTAAGTACGCATGCACGTCTGTTGGGATACAAGTTGCATTGATCATATACACATCACGGTTTCTGTCGATGGACACAAGTTGGATAGATTTCGAGTCACTTGACACCCCACGCAGCTGTTGGCCATTTCGCTAGCCCATTACCAGCGGACCATGCATGCGTCCATGCCCCGCACGCGTTTTTCGCCTCCATCCATAGGACAGGCGGGCACCATGGCTGGGTGCTCTCTATCATCCATGGAGAATCATTGTTCGAGAGGCGACTCTCTTCGCTCCCTCACGAACGAAACTGACACCAGAAAAGCCCCGTACATCGCATCAGAAAAGCTCTCAAAGCCCCGTACACCCGGGTGGTAGTTTTGAAAACTTTCAACTAACGTGAATCTGCAGAATTTGCTGCAAGAATCCAAAATAAAAGGGCCGACTACCGTTCTATCCATATTATTTTTTTATGTTTCAGTCGATTCTCTGTCATTACTCACCACCGCCCCGCCCATCACCACCAACTGAACTACCGTTCCTATCACCCGCGATCGGTGTCGCTCCCCCCCCCCCCCCCCCCCCCCCCATCTCTGGCTTGCCCTCGTGGGCACATTGTGGTCAACTGCATCATCCCTTCCCCTCCTCACTTCCCAGTGTCGATTTTCCCTTGCAAAAATCAACTGAAATACTAGCTACCTTCACGCAACTGAAGAATAGCAAATGCGAAGACAAAATACCAATTGTAGTTTATGTGCACTTATAGTAATTTTGAAATCTTTTTGTTTTCAGCACACAATTAGTTACACTTTTCCCCACATTTGGTACAAAATAAGGGTTTAGGCTATGGCGATGTGTACTAGATTGCCACATGGTTACACCATTTAACCTCCGGAAAACAGTATTATGGACAATAAGTCACTGGTCAATTCAAATCTAAATAGTATAACTTGGTTAAATATTGTGTATTCCAACTATTTCACAAACATAGGTGGTTTAATTGTGGAGCGGTCGAATAGTATATGTAGTTCGCGAGTTCAAATATTTTCTTTGTTAGTACAATGATTTTCTTAAACTTTCATTGTATCCGACAAGCCTCTATTTTTGTCCTGGTGTTGTCATGATGACCGACGCGGCATACTACAGAGAGTCTATGATGTTTTTGTCTCACGGGTCACCTTTTCTAGATCCTACTGATTGTCTTTTGATGCTTGGCATGTCATGGCAGTGATGGCAACAAGCGAATGTGGACTTGATTTGGTCAGTGATTCTCCTATTTCACATTTTTGTTTTCCCAATTCTATAGCACGATAGTATTAAAGCAATAGTTCTAAAACATGTTTTGCAATGAATGTATTTTGGACTATTGTGCATTCAACGAGCTTAGGTTCTTACCTATAGGGGTGGACGGATTGTGTGTTTTCTTACAAAACCTATAAGGTTAATCTAGCTTGCACAGTTTTGGACTTACTAATTTCCTTCGCCAGAGAATTAAAGGAAGATCAAAATAAAAAACTTTGATCTTTGTTACTCAAGTATTCCCCAATTTAATCCATTGCATGTAGTTTGTTTAATTAATAAAAGTCAAAATGTTTCTCAGGAAATCATTGTATATGAGTTAAGATAAATATTATACAAAACTTATTTGTAGCGAGAAGGAGGACCGCATCCCCTCCCTAACTTGTGCTTCTGTGGTTGGACTGACACTTTGCAACTAGTTGCGGGTAGTGCTCTATTTCCACACTTACTAAAACAAAAGTCAATTCAAAGTTAGTCCATATCATAATATAGTAGGCAGTATGTTTTTGTAACAAAAAAATCTCGCACCCTTGTAAGATTCTTCGTCTGGTAGAAGTATTTTTTTATAACAAGAAGATTATTCATCTTTAATGCAGCGTGTATGCTGGCGAGGCACGAGTGCAACTCACTTGTGTTAAATATACACGGGTAAAGTGTACCAACCGAAGCATATTTCTAGTCAAGCCTGCGGACGGCCGTAGTTCTGTTTCCAACTCATGTTGGCTTATGCACATCAGTGAGCTACCGAACTTATCACCAATAATCTCGCACTAAGGCTACTCTCAGTGAGAATTGCTATATACTATTATTATCATATGCTCGATACTAGTGCATGATATTGTGAAGCCGGATCCTCTGACGTACTGCACCCTGACATTGGCCCACTGATGTGTGGGGCTGGATCCACCGAACATGACGGTGGCGGTGGCCCCTCCGCCGGGGATGATGGGCCAGATGGTGGGTCCTCGTGGCGGCGCTGGTGGCGGTGGATCTTGGGATCCCACACCAAGGGACATTGCAGGACGCACGTAGCGGCCGGAGCTTCCTCTAGCGTCGACGAAGCGTGATGCGGGATCGCGGCGGCGGTTGCTGTTGTATGCGGACGACAACGGCTGACGCGACGGTGGGTGTGATGGAAATATGCCCTAGAGGCAATAATAAAAGTTATTATTTATTTCGTTATATCATGATGAATGTTCATTATTCATGCTAGAATTGTATTAACCGGAAACATAATACATGTGTGAATACATAGACGAACAGAGTGTCACTAGTATGTCTCTACTTGACTAGCTCGTTGATCAAAGATGGTTATGTTTCCTAACCATAGACATGAGTTGTCATTTGATTAACGGGATCGCATCATTAGGAGAATGATGTGATTGACTTGACCCATTCCGTTAGCTTAGCACTTGATCGTTTAGTTTGTTGCTATTGCTTTCTTCATGACTTATACATGTTCCTATGACTATGAAATTATGCAACTCCCGTTTACCGGAGTAACACTTTGTGTGCTACCAAACGTCACAATGTAACTGGGTGATTATAAAGGTGCTCTACAGGTGTCTCCGAAGGTACTTATTGGGTTGGCGTATTTCGAGATTAGGATTTGTCACTCCGATTGTCGGAGAGGTATCTCTGGGCCCTCTCGGTAATGCACATCACTTAAGCCTTGCAAGCATTGCAACTAATGAGTTAGTTGCGGGATGATGTGTTACGGAACGAGTAAAGAGACTTGCCGGTAACGAGATTGAACTAGGTATTGAGATACCGACGATCGAATCTCGGGCAAGTAACATACCGATGACAAAGGGAACAACGTATAATGTTATGCGGTTTGACTGATAAAGATCTTCGTAGAATATGTAGGAGCCAATATGAGCATCCAGGTTTCGCTATTGGTTATTGACCGGAGACGTGTCTCGGTCATGTCTACATAGTTCTCGAACCCGTAGGGTCCGCACGCTTAAAGTTACGATGACAGTTATATTATGAGTTTATATGTTTTGATGTACCGAAGGCGTTCGGAGTCCCGGATGAGATCGGGGACATGATGAGGAGTCTCGAAATGGTCGAGACGTAAAGATCGATATATTGGACGACTATATTCGGACATCGGAAAGGTCCCGAGTGATTCGGGTATTTTGAGAGTACTGGAGAGTTACGGGAATTCGTATTGGGCCTTAATGGGCCATACGGAAAAGGAGAGAAAGGTCTCAAAGGGTGGCCGCACCCCTCCCCATGGGCTGGTCCGAATTGGACTAGGGAGGGGGGCGCCCCCTGTCGTGGATCTAAGACTGACAGTAGAATGGGGGTAGGTATGAGGAGGCAAGATCCTAGCTATGGAGTAGTTGTACACATGAGTTTTACGAGTTCAAGCCCTTCTCGGAGGAAGTAACAGCCCTACGTCTCAGTGCCCTGAGGCGGTCGACTGGATTATACGTGTGTGTGTGTGTGTGTTTACAAAAGTGCGAACCCCTGTCCCAGAGGAGGGGGTGGCTTATATAGAGTGCGCCAAGACCCCAGCTCCCCTCCATTACACAGGGTTCAATGTTCATAAAGGTGGGGCGTTACTGGTAACGTCTACAATAAAATGTTATAAATGCCCATAATGCTATGGTTTAAGTCGCGACCGTTGCAGAATGGAGGGCTTCTCGTCTTTTGGTGGTCGAGTGTCTTCAAGGTGGTCGAGTGTCTTCAAAGAAGTCGAGTGAGCACATCTTCATGGTCGAGTGGATGATATTTTCTCTTCGACTGCTTCTGATTCTTTGTAAAGATGTCCTCGGGGAGGGTATGCTGGACAGGTCCATGACCCTACCCTAGGTACATAGCTTCATCATTAGCCCCCGAATGGATCAGGGTTCGAATGAGGAAGGGGTTGAGAACACTTCCAACACACTCTTTGTGCTATGAATATGCCTTGTCCTGAAACAATGAGTTGAGGAGACGACGTCGACTCCTTTCTCAGTCGCCTTGGTCCAGTCTTGGTTGTTGTCGAGTGAACTTTCATGGTTGAATTCTGAATGATGATGTAGAGGGTGTTTGTCTTTAGTCTGACAGGTTGTTCCGCTCTCCGCGGATCTCGCGGGATTTGAATTTTGGGAAGCGCGCCAGACGGGAGGAAACGAGGTCATCGGGACGGATTAGGTAAGTCTCCTCGATCCCCGCGCCACCTTTTTCGCCACATACTGCGCGCGCGACTGTTGCGGGATTTGTTTAGATCTCTTGGATCCACTAGTCAGCCACTCAACGGAAGGTCTTATAAAAGGTCTCGGGCCAGGCCTCTGCTCCGCACGCCACCATTCTCTCTTCTCTTTCTCCCGATCTCTCCGCCACTCTCGTTTCCGCCTCGTCGCCGGACCTCCGCTCGAGCTCGATCTGCCACCATGGGGAAGGATAAGACGGCGGCACTGGAACGCGCGAAGAAGACGACCGCGAAGGCGAAGGGCAAGCAGACCAGCCGGGGCGGATCCTCATCGAGGTCCGTCCTGCCGGTGGGCTAGATCCAGGGCGACTGGATCCGCTCGGCAATCACGCAGGACGACCTCGACGACCTGGTGGAGGGGGGATTGATCCCCCACAAGTTGGCTCGGCTCCCAGGGGACGAAACTGAGCCGCAGCCTAGAGAGGGTGAGTGTGTCCTCCTAGCAACCCACGTAGATCGCGAATTCTCGCTGCCTCCCCACCCTTTCTTCCGGAGTTTTTTGAACTTCTTTGGGGCTCAGCCCCACCATTTCACTCCGAACACCATAGTCTATCTGGCCACTTTCGTGTCCATGTGCGAAAACTTCTTGGGCTGTTGACCGCACTGGGGGCTTTTCAAACACATCTTCACTTGCCGTTCCCAGTCGGTCAAAAAGGCCAAGTCGAGTGACGAGAGGACGCGGGTGATCCAGATGTGCGGTGGTCTGGGAATCCAGATAAGGAGCAAGAGTACTTTCCCAGCGATGATCCTTCCTGACTCGGTCCGGGGCTGGCAGTCGACTTGGTTTTACTGCAAGGATCAGCCAACCCCTGGCCAGTCGACTGGACTTCCTCCTTTCTTCTTGGCTCGAGTGGAGAAGTCTGCTCCCCTGAAGGTAGTTCCAGAAGAGAAGGCGCAGGTCAAGGAGCTAGTCGAACGGGTCGTCCAGCTTGTCCGCGACGGAGTGACCGGGATGGATCTGCTGGAGGTCTTTCTCGATCGACGCATCCAACCTCTTCAGGCGCGCGATCATCCGATGTGGATGTACTCTGGGCTCGAAGATACCACTCAGATCCACCCGGAGGAGGTCAGCGAGGATATCTTGGAGAACTGGTTGAGGGGAATCACTGGCAATAAAGACAACCCTCGGGGATCCAGGAGGGTGATTCCATTCGACAAATCGCGCCAGCCGGAGCAGGTATATTTCTGTTTTATCAAGTATCTTTCCGATTCACCACGTGATGTCCCGTTTGTGGTCAACTGAATGCTTTTGATTGTTATCCTTTCAGGTCCTCATTGAAATGTACTCGATGCCCAACGGAGTGCAGGACCCCAGCGCTGAAGAAGAAGGGAGCGGGGGCGAGAGTGGCGAGGAGCATTCGGAAGCCGAGGAGGACGAGGAGAGCGATGAATCGACCGATGAAGAAGAAGTCGACTCGCCTCCTCGCAGGGAGAGGAGGTCCAAGCACACTCATGACCCGGCACGCGCTCCGGACTTAGTGGCTGCGCTGATCGGGCAATCCTCGAAGCGCCCCAGGATGTCTTCCCCGACGCCGACTGAGAAGCCTCCAAAGCAATCCAAGGTCGCGCCGCTTCCAGCGCCGAAAGTGCCGAAAGCCATCTCTTCCAAACCGCCCAAAGCTTTGCCTCAGATCAAAGTGACCGTTCCTACTATCTCTGGGTAACCATCTGACTTGTCCTTTATGTGGATTCAATTAACTGGGTGTAACCGATTGAATGCGGGCCTTTGCAGTGCTGCTACGTCAGGGACCTCTTCATACCAGTACTGGGACGAGGAAATGGAGGATGCAGTGACCTCTAACCCAGGTATGAACTCTTGCGATTTCGATTCTTGATCCTTTTAGAGTCGAGTGGTTCACTTGGGGTCGAATGTTCCGTCTTGCAGCTCCACCCAACATCATTGACCTTCCGGATGACGACGAAGATGTGGCTCCTAAGCCTAGGAAGAAGAAGGTAACAGCTGGCAGGGTGGCTCGGCAGGAACCAACTGCAACGCCTCCCGTCTGTCAAGCTGAAGATGTGGGCATGGCCACTGTGACGTTCGATGCACCCTTGCCGAGTGGGCACCCCACGCGGTCGACCGTGCCTGTGGTTTCTTCAACTATCCAACTCCACACCACGGAGCCTCAAGCAGCTGCACCTGGGTCGTCTGCACATTTTTTCACCAGCTACCCCGTCCCAGACAACCAGTCGGAAGCGGCTGTGGAAGCCATCCGACAGGCTGATATGATGATGGAGCGGGTGAAGATAGTGCACGAGAGCAGTCAGGCTGCCTACGATGCTAGTGCCGCTCTTCGGGCCAACGTCAAGGTGAGTAGACTTTATGACTGTTTTTGTTCTCGAAAAATCTTCTTCTGCACAATCTCCTGTTGTTCGCGTTGAATTAGAGCACCCACTGGGTGTTGCTGTCGTTTTTGGTAGTTTCACTCTTCCACTCGGTCTGGGCGAGTGGGATCAGAATCGGTGGGGGCACGCCAAGTGCACCCACTGGGTGTAGTCCCCGAGACCGCGGTCGACTGTTGGCAGTCGACTGTGGTCTGAGTTCTTCTTTTCTTGACGGCGCAATTGTTCTTTCTCTCTCTCTCTTTTTTACTCCTTGCACTCGACTCCGGAGGGCCGGGCGAGTGGGATCAGAACCGGTGGCGGCACGCCAAGTGCACCCACTGGGTGTAGTCCCCGAGACCGCGGTCGACTGCTGGCAGTCGACTGGGGTCTGAATAGCTTGTTGTCCACTTCTTTAGGTTTTATTCATTCGGAAATGAACTGCTTTCGAACCTATCGATTGACCTGTCTCTTGCCTCCTGCAGAAGTCTTGTACTCTTATCTCCAAGTTTGCCGAACTCGAAGAGAAGCAGAGGCAACTCAACTTAGACTTGGAATTGGCTCAGCAAAATCTGAAAAAAGCTCAAGACAAGGCCGATGGTATGGAAGGTAACTGATTGCCGACTGAATTTCAATATATCTCTTTGATCTCTTTTTTGATTTGATTATTTCTTTTGCAGAGAAAATGAAGTTGGCTCTGGACAAGAAGGACTCGGACCTCGCCACCGCGCAAGAGAAGAAGTTTGCTTCAGTCGGAACGCTTGAAGGAGAGGTGACTAGACTGACATCTTGTCTTAATGAAGCTAACCGCGAAGTGACCAGCCTGAAGAAGGATAAGGTCGCCCTGAACGAAAAGTTGGAGTCTGCGATCCGCAAGAGGAACGACACAGAACCTTATCTGAGGACCCTCGCCAAGAAGCTTTATCTCGTGCTGGGAGGTATTTCTTTTAATCCGACTGTGTTGATGTTTGCCATCGGATTTTGCTCAGTTGATTGAACTGACTTTTGGCTGCAGAACTTTGTCAAGACTTTGACGAAGAAACTGGGAGGGTCGAGACGGGTCTGGACCCTATCGCTTCCCCGGTCTGCTACGAAACTGCGATGAACATGCTCCGACTGGAGTCCCGTATCGCCAGCGCCACAAGCTACCTCGCACACCTGAAGGAGGTTGTCTCTCGAATCGACTCGACGCTTTGGCCGGAGGCGACGCTTCAGAATGATCTGGAATCTCTGATGACTCGACTGAACGAGATCCCTGACCGAGTGCAAGAATGGAAGAAATCCTCCGCCCGGTGCGGTGCTAACATGGCGCTGTCCCTGGTGCGAGTCCATTGCAAGGAGGTTCATGAAGACAAGCTGGCTGCGATCAAAGTCGCTAACACCAAAAAGCATGACTTCCAGTCCTTCATGGAGACTTTCATTGCTGCCGCCACTCAGATCATTGATGGGATCTATCTGGACTCATTCGTGGAGCCTGCCAGTCCTCCTCCGGCTGAGTGAACAATCTTATGAAACTTGGATATGCTTTAAATTTGCCTCAGAATGCCGAGTGGTTTCTGTAACCGTTAAACTCCTTCGGGCTTGGTGCCCGAATACTTTTGATTCGCTGCTTGGAACCTTTTAGTATTTATCTGAATTTGGTTTATCTCCGAATGTGCTTGTGTTTGCCTTCGGATGGACTTTGCTTGCTGCACCTCTTCGTCCTTGCAGATAGAGATGGAGCGGACATTGTATTTGTGCCGCGGCTCCGAAGGAGAAGGTGGCAGTCGACATGCACCTCGTCGTCCTTGCGAATAGGGATGGAGCGGACATTGTATTAGTGCCGCAGCTCCGAAGAAGAAGGTTGCAGTCGACTTGCACCTCGTCGTCCTTGCGGATAGGGATGGGTCTCAAACTTAGGCGAGTACTGGACTGCAGCTAAGCCCCCGAGTGGGAGGATTGCTCTCCACTCGGTAGGATTTTTCCAAACTTAGGCGAGTGCTAGACTGCCGTTAAGCCTCTTAGTGAGAGAACTTAGGCGAGTGCTCGACTGTAGCTAAGCCCCCGAGTGGGCGGACTGCTCTCCACTCGGTAGGATTTTTTTAAACTTAGGCGAGTGCTGGACTGCCGTTAAGCCTCTTAGTGAGGGAACTTAGGCGAGTGCTCGACTGCAGCTAAGCCCCCAAGTGGGAGGATTGCTCTCCACTCGGTAGGATTTTTTTAAACTTAGGCGAGTGCTGGACTGCCGTTAAGCCTCTTAGTGAGGGAACTTAGGCGAGTGCTCGACTGCAGCTAAGCCCCCAAGTGGGAGGATTGCTCTCCACTCGGTAGGATTTTTTCAAACTTAGGCAAGTACTGGACTGTCGTTAAGCCTCTTCGTGAGAGAACTTAGGCGAGTGCTCCGACTGCAGCTAAGCCCCCGAGTGGGAGGACTGCTCTCCACTCGGTAGGATTTTTTCAAACTTAGGCGAGTGCTGGACTGCCGTTAAGCCTCTTAGTGAGAGAACTTAGGCGAGTGCTCGACTGCAGCTAAGCCCCCGAGTGGGAGGACTGCTCTCCACTCGGTAGGATTTTTTCAAACTTAGGCGAGTGCTGGACTGCCGTTAAGCCTCTTAGTGAGAGAACTTAGGCGAGTGCTCGACTGCAGCTAAGCCCCCGAGTGGGAGGACTGCTCTCCACTCGGTAGGATTTTTTCAAACTTAGGCGAGTGCTGGACTGCCGTTAAGCCCCTCTTAGTGAGAGAACTTAGGCGAGTGCTCGACTGCAGCTAAGCCCCCGAGTGGAAGGATTGCTCTTCACTCGGTAGGATTTTTTCAAACTTAGGCGAGTGCTGGACTGCCGTTAAGCCTCTTAGTAAGAGAACTTAGGCGAGTGCTCGACTGCAGCTAAGCCCCCCGAGTGGGAGGACTGCTCTCCACTTGGTGGGATTTTTTCAAACTTAGGCGAGTGCTGGACTGCCGTTAAACCTCTTAGTGAGGGAACTTAGGCGAGTGCTCGACTGCAGCTAAGCCCCTGAGTGGGAGGATTGCTCTCCACTCGGTAAGATTTTTCCAAACTTAGGCGAGTGCTGGACTGCCGTTAAGCCTCTTAGTGAGAGAACTTAGGCGAGTGCTCGACTGCAGTTAAGCCCCCGAGTAGAAGGATTGCTCTTCACTCGGTAGAATTTTTTCGAACTTAGGCGGAACGGATTCGCGACTAAGCCCACCCACTGTGGGATTTCAGGAGTAAATAAGAACAACACAATCGAATGAGAGAACCGTAAGCTCTTGTCTTTGATAAACGAATTACAAAAGGTGTTGCTTATTACATTTTATTCGAACGAGTGTTTAAGTATAAAAGGGGCGGAGCAGCTTCGCGTTCCAAGCCCGTGGCTCGTCTTTCTGATGCTCGATACTGTAAAGATGGTATGCTCCGTTGTGGAGAACTTTGGTGACGATGAAGGGGCCTTCCCAAGTTGGAGTGAGCTTGTGTGGTTTCTGCTAATCCACTCGAAGAACCAAGTCTCCTTCTTGAAAGGCCCGACCCCTCACATTCCTGGTGTGGAATCGACGCAAATCTTGCTGATAAATGGTCGAGCGGATCAAGGCCATCTCTCTTTCCTCCTCTAAGAGATCGACTGAATCTTGCCGTGCCTGCTCTGCTTCTGCTTCGGAGAAGAGTTCAACTCGGGGTGTGTTGTGGAGCAAGTCACTTGGTAGAACAGCTTCGGCTCCATAGACTAAGAAGAAAGGAGTTCTTCCAGTCGATCGATTAGGAGTTGTCCTTAAACCCCACAGAACTGACGGAAGTTCATCAACCCAAGCACCTGCTGCGTGTTTGATATCACGCATCAGTCGGGGCTTCAGTCCTTTGAGAATTAGGCCATTGGCTCTTTCTGCTTGTCCGTTCGACTACAGGTGAGCAACAGAAGCATAGTCGACTCAAGTGCCCTGAGAGGCGCAGCAAATTCTAAACCCATCGGAATCGAAGTTCGATCCGTTGTCCGTGATGATGTTGTGTGGGACTCCATATCGGAACGTCAATTCTCTGATAAAACTGACAGCGGTGCTAGCGTCAAGGTTCTTGATGGGTTTGGCTTCGATCCATTTGGTAAACTTGTCGACTGCAACGAGCACGTGAGTGAAGCCGCTTCTGCCGGTCCTCAGCGGTCCAACCATATCCAGTCCCCAAATAGCGAAGGGCCAGACGAGGGGGATGGTCTTCAGGGCTGACGCTGGCTTGTGAGACATATCGGAGTAAAATTGACAGCCTTCACATCTGTCGACTATATCTTTCGCCATCTCATTTGCTCGTGGCCAATAGAATCCAGCTCGGTATGCTTTAGCCACGATGGCCCGAGAGGACGCATGGTGACCACAGGTCCCCGAGTGGATGTCATTGAGGATCATTCGACCTTCTTCTGGTGTTATGCACTTCTGGCCGACTCCAGTCACACTTTCTCTGAACAGCTGCCCTCTTATCACAGTAAAAGCTTTAGATCGGCGGACGATCTGTCAAGCTTCTTCTTCATCCTCTGGGAGCTCTTTCCTGAGGATGTACGCAATGTAGGGCACCGTCCAGTCGGGAGTAATGGCCAGAACCTCCATGATTAGGTCGACCACAGCTAGGACCTCGACTTCAGTCGGATCCGTGGCGCTCTTGGGTTGTGGGGGCTCTTCAATGAAAGGGTCTTCCTGAACTGTCGGCGTGTGAATATGCTCCAAGAACACATTGCTGGGAATGGCCTCTCTCTTGGAACCTATCTTTGCCAATTCATCGGCTGCTTGATTTTTCAATCGGGGGGTGTGGTGGAGTTCTAACCCCTCGAACTTCTTCTCAAGCTTTCTCACCGTGTTGTAGTAACCAGTCATGGCTGGGCTTCTGACGTCTCACTCCTTCATCACTTGATTAACTACCAAATCTGAGTCGCCATAGACCATGAGGCGACGGACGCCGAGTGAGATGGCCATGCGCAACCCATACAGGAGTGCTTCATACTCTGCTTCATTGTTGGAGGAATCGAAGTGAATCTGGAGGACATATCTGAGCTTGTCTCCTCGGGGGGATACCAGAACTACCCCAGCACCAGAACCATTCAACATCTTGGATCCGTCAAAGAACATGGTCCAGTGCTCCGAGTGAACTTGAGTTGGCAGTTGCTGTTCGATCCACTCGGCGAGGAAATCTGCTATTGCTTGGGACTTGATAGCTTTCTTTGCCTCAAACTTGATATCCAAGGGAAGTAGTTCAATCGCCCATTTTGCCACTCGACCAGTTGCATCCCTGTTGTGCAGAATCTCTGACAATGGAGCGACGCTAACGACTGTAACAGAGTGGTCTGAAAAGTAGTGTGCAACCTTCTTCGTGGTCATGTAAATTCCATAGACAAGCTTCTGATAGTGAGGATATCTCTGCTTTGACGGGGTCAAGACTTCAGAAATATAATAAACTGGGCATTGAACTTTGTACGCTTTTCCTTCTTCTTCCCGCTCGACCGTAAGTACTATACTGACGACTTGTCCAGTGGCTGCTATATAAAGAAAAAGAGGCTCTTTGCTGATTGGAGCAGCAAGCACCGGCTGGGTGGAAAGCAGGGCTTTTAGCTCTGCAAAGGCTGTATCAGCTTTTGGAGTCCACTCGAACGCATCTGATTTCTTCATCAGTCAGTAAAGAGGCAGGGCCTTTTCACCGAGGTGAGAAATGAATCGACTTAGGGCGGCCAAGCAACCAGTAAGCTTCTGGACATCATGCACATGCACAGGGCGTTTCATCCGAAGTATAGCGCCTACTTTCTCTGGGTTAGCATCGATTCCTCGTTTGGAAACAAGAAAACCGGGTAACTTTCCACCTGGAACTCCAAACGTGCACTTTGATGGATTGAGCTTGATATCATACCTTCTGAGGTTGGCAAAGGTTTCGGCGAGGTCGGTCAGCAGGTCAGAACCTTTACGTGACTTGACCACAATGTCATCCATGTATGCTTCCACATTCCGACTGATCTGAGTGAGCAGGCACTTCTAAATCATTCGCATAAATGTGGCTCCGGCGTTCTTCAAGCCGAATGGCATTGTGACATAACAGAAGCACCCGAACAGGGTGATAAAAGTTGTCTTTATTTTATCGGGTCCATACAGACAGATCTGGTGGTACCCGGAGTAGGCATCCAAAAAGGACAAACGCTCGCACCCAGCAGTCGAGTCGACTATCTGATCGATGCGAGGGAGAGGGAAGTGATCTTTCGGGCAGGCCCGATTGATATGCTTGAAATCGATGCACATGCGGAGTGAGTTATCTTTCTTTGGTACCATGACAACATTGGCTAACCACTCGGAGTGGTAAATCTCTCAGATAAACTCAGCTGCCAAAAGCCGAGCCACCTCTTCGCCGATTCCTTTTCTTTTCTGGACGGCGGACCGTCGAAGATGCTCTTTGACTGGTTTTACTTTCGGGTCAACTCACAAACGATGCTCAGCTAGTCCCCTGGGAACACCTGGCATGTCAGAAGGCTTCCATGCAAAGATGTCCCAGTTCCCACGGAGGAACTGGATGAGCGCTTCTTCCTATTTGGAGTCAAGTGTGGTCGAAATGTGGGTCGGAGCTGCATTGGGGTCCGTCGGGTGAATGTGAACAGACTTTGTCTCGCCAGATGACTGGAATGCTGAATCTGTGGCTGGCTTCTTGGCTCGCAACAAGTCACTTGGGTCTGCATTTTTCTGGTATTCTTGCAATTCTGCCACGGCCATCTGGGCATCGGCGATCTTTGAGCCCTTCTGGAAACACTCTTCCGCCTTTTTCCGATTACCAGAGATAGTGATCACTCCTCTAGGACCAGGCATCTTCAGTTTGAGGTACACGTAACAAGGTCGAGCCATGAATCGTGCATAAGCTGGCCTGCCCAGAATTGCATGATACGCACTCTGAAAATCCACGACTTCAAACATCAACTTTTCTTTGCGGGAACTTTTGGCATCACCGAAAACCACGTCGAGTGCAATCTGACCGAGGGACGCAGCCTTCTTGCCTGGGATGACCCCATGGAAACTCATGTGGCTTTCACTGAGTCTGGACATTGGAATGCCCATTCCTTTCAACGTTTCTGCATACAGAATGTTCAGGCCACTGCCACCGTCCATCAGGACCTTTGTCAGTCGAGTGCCTTCGACCACCGGGTCGACCACCAGTGCTTGCCTCCCAGGGGTGGCGATGTGCGCTGGGTGATCAGACTGGTCGAACGTAATGGCAGTCTGCGACCATTTCAAGTAATTGGGTGTCGCCAGAGCGACCATGTTCACTTCTCTGTTGATGACTTTCAATCGACTCTTGCTTTCAACATCATCAAAAATCATCAGAGTGGAATTCACGTGAGGATAACCATCATCATCTTCCCCTTCACTCTCAGCCTTGTCTGCCTCCTTCTCCTTTTCCTTGGGCTGTTTCTCTCGGAACTGCTGGATCAGGAGCCGACACTGTCGAGTGGTATGCTTCGGGTAAATGAAATTACCTTCTTCGTCTTTTTTGGTGTGGATACGGCACGGCAGATCCAACACGTCATTTCTATCTTGATCTTTTACTTTCTTGGGGTTCCACGGCCCTTTGGGCTTCCCCTTGAACTTTCCTTGAACCACAGCCAAGGCCTCACCCGGAGCAGCTGGTTCGGCCTTGCGTTTTTGTTTCCGACTGGAGTTTCCTCCTCCGGCTTCGTGGGCGACTGCTTTGTGCTTGCCGCTCCGCAGTCGCTCCTCCTCTTCACCATTGGCATACTTGGTGGCGATTTCCATCATCCGAGTCAAAGTCATGTTTCCTGTCCGACCGAATTTCAGATTCAACTCTCGGTACCTGATGCCTTCCTTGAAAGCACAAATTGCCTGATGATCAGACACATCTTCCACCGTATGGTGCAGGATGATCCAGCTCTGGATATAATCTCTCAAAGTTTCATTCAGTTTCTGGACGCAACACTGTAATTCTGTCAAACCTGCTGGCCGCTTGCAAGTACCCTCAAACGTTCTGACAAACACTCGGGCGAGATCTTCCCAAGTATAGATGCTGCCAGGCGCCAACTGATTCAGCCACGCCCTAGCCGAGCCCTCCAACATCAGAGAAAGGTGTTTCATGGCCACCTCATCATTGCCGCCACCAATCTGGACAGCCACTCGGTAGTCTTCGAGCCAGGTGTCAGGCTTGGACTCTCCGGTGAACTTACTGACTCCAGTCGCCAACCTGAAGTTGGGGGGAATCACTACAGCTCTGATAGCTCTGCTGAAGCACTCTGGGCCAGAGACATGCACCCTGTTGCTGGTTTGCGGGCCTTTGTCATGTCCATCTCGGTGAGCTCTGTTTCTGTCGACCAAGCCTTGTACGAGAATAGATCTCGCATCAAAACCTGACTCCCTGGGGTCGACTGGAATACCTCTTCTGACGCTGTTAGGGCGCCTGTCTTCATGTGGCCGCGGCACGTACGACCCACTCCTTGGAGGAGGCGTGGGAACTCGACGGCGACCATCGCGATCGGCTCGACGATCATACTGCTCCTGGTTTCTGTACTGATCATGCCGCTCTCCACGTCCCTCACGCCTCGGGGGCGATCTCGGGCTATGGGCCGACTGGACCGTATCTGCGACCACAGATCAGCTATGGATCCTATCCCGCGACTGAGACACGGCCGTATTCTGCTCTCCTGCTGCCCGGAGCAAGGCCCTGATCTGTGCCTGACCTCGGCCAGCTTCTGACTGGGAAGGTTGAACCGACTCTGCTATCCGGGCCGTAGCTGCTAGGTTTTGGATCAGTGTTCGGTATACCTGAGCCGGAGGTGGAAAAAGTTGGCGTCGGCTGGACTCAGGAGCACGTTGACGAGCGCGATCATCGAGTGCGCGCTGTAGGTTCTCCAGCCGAGTGCGCTCAGCCAGATTGGCCAAGCGAGCCTGTTCCAAGGCCTGGGCCTCGGGCGTTTCTCCAACTATAGGAGTATGCAGGGCATCCATGTTTCGGCGACGAAGTTCTTCTCTCTGCTGCGAGGAGAGAGGCTCAGGGCGGTACTCCTCGTGAACGCGCGACGGATCGCCGTTCCCGTCACCTCCGTCTTCATGATCGAAGCCAGGAGGACCGCGTGGTCCATTGACCATCAGGACTTCCGCTGCCGAGTCATTGCTGCCGCACTCGGATGTAGTCTCTACGGAGCCAGTCGACAGATCGAACAGGCCGTAGAGAGACTCGTCGGGCTCGAGCGCCGCGACTTGAGGGGTGGCCGACTGGCAGGCCACCACATGCTTCACCCACCGTTGAACCCTCGACTGGATGGTGCGCTTGTTCTGGCGGGTCGCAGAGAGGGGGAAAGCCGTAGGAGTCGACTGGTACTGGGTCAACGTTTGCCGCAGGAGGATGCCACGGACGCACGCGTGAAAGTGCGTCGCCCCGCAGGCGGGGAGCGCATCAACGTCGAGTGGTGCCTCCTGAAGCCAAGCGGAGTCGTCGGTGACAAACACGAGCGCGCCGAGACAGATCTCGCGGCCCTCAGCCAAACCTCCGCCTGGAACCATGATGATGGGGATCGGAAAAATTGCAACTTCTCCAATAAGTCGCTAAGACACCTACCCCACGGTGGGCGCCAACTGTCGTGGATCTAAGACTGACAGTAGAATGGGGGGTAGGTATGAGGAGGCAAGATCCTAGATATGGAGTAGTTGTACAAACGAGTTTTACGAGTTCAGGCCCTTCTCGGAGGAAGTAACAGCCCTACGTCTCGGTGCCCTGAGGCGGTCGACTGGATTATACGTGTGTGTGTGTGTGTGTGTGTTTACAAAAGTACGAACCCCTGTCCCAGAGGAGGGGGGTGGCTTATATAGAGTGCGCCAGGACCCCAGCTCCCCTCCGTTACACAGGGTTCAATGTTCATAAAGGTGGGGCGTTACTGGTAACGTCTACAATAAAGTGTTATAAATGCCCATAATGCTATGGTTTAAGTCGCGACCGTTGCAGAGTGGAGGGCTTCTCGTCTTCTGATGGTCGAGTGTCTTCAAGGTGGTCGAGTGTCTTCAAGGAAGTCGAGTGAGCACATCTTCATGGTCGAGTGGATGATATTTTCTCTTCGACTGCTTCTGATTCTTTGTAAAGATGTCCTCGGGGAGGGTATGCTGGACAAGTCCATGACCCTACCCTAGGTACATAGCTTCATCACCCCCTTCCTTCCTTCTCCTTTTCCCTTCCCTTTCCTTCCCTCCTACTCCTACTACTTGGAAGGGCTCCTAGTTCTACTAGGAAAGGAGGAATCTTACTCCCGGTGAGAGTAGGACTCCCCTAGGGCGCACCATAGAGAGGGCCGGCCCTCCCCCTCCTCCACTCCTTTATATACAGGGGCAGGGGGCACCCCATAGACACAAAAATTGATCAAGTTGATCTTTTAGCCGTGTGCGGTGCCCCCCTCCACCATAGTCCACCTCGATAATACTATAGCGGTGCTTAGGCGAAGCCCTGCGTCGGTAGAACATCAACATCGTCACCACGCCGTCATGCTGACGAAACTCTCCCTCAACACTCGGCTGGATCGGAGTTCGAGGGACGTCATCGGGCTGAACGTGTGCTGAACTCGGAGGTGCCGTGCGTTCGGTACTTGATCGGTCGGATCGTGAAGACGTATGACTACATCAACCGCGTTGTGCTAACGCTTCCGCTTTCGGTCTACGAGGGTACGTGGACAACACTCTCCCCTCTCGTTGCTATGCATCGGCATGATCTTGCGTGTGCGTAGGAAAATTTTGAAATTACTACGTTCCCCAACAGTGGCATCCGAGCCTGGTTTTATGCGTAGATGTCATATGCACGAGTAGAACACAAGTAAGTTGTGGGCGATATAAGTCATACTGCTTACAGCATGTCATACTTTGGTTCGGCTGTATTGTTGGATGAAGCGGCCCGGACCGACATTACGGGTACGCTTACACGAGACTGGTTCTACCGATGTGCTTTCCACATAGGTGGCTGGCGGGTGTCAGTTTCTCCAACTTTAGTTGAACCGAGTGTGGCTACGCCCGGTCCTTACAAAGGTTAAAACAGCACCAACTTGACAAACTATCGTTGTGGTTTTGATGCGTAGGTAAGAACAGTTCTTGCTAAGCCCGTAGCAGCCACGTAAAACTTGCAACAACAAAGTAGAGGACGTCTAACTTGTTTTTGCAGGGCATGTTGTGATGTGATATGGTCAAGACATGATGCTAAATTTTATTGTATGAGATGATCATGTTTTGTAACCGAGTTATCGGCAACTAGTAGGAGCCATATGGTTGTCGCTTTATTGTATGCAATGCAATTGCCCTGTAATGCTTTACTTTATCACTAAGCGGTAGCGATAGTCATAGAAGCATAAGTTGGCGAGACGACAAGGATGCTACCATGGAGATCAAGTTGTCGCGCCGGTGACGATGGTGATCACGACAGTGCTTCGGAGATGGAGATCACAAGCACAAGATGATGATGGCCATATCATATCACTTATATTGATTGCATGTGATGTTTATCTTTTATGCATCTTATCTTGCTTTGATATACGGTAGCATTATAAGATGATCTCTCACTAAATTATCAAGGTACAAGTGTTCTCCCTGAGTATGCACCGTTGCGAAAGTTCTTCGTGCTGAGACACCACGTGATGATCGGGTGTGATAGGCTCTACGTTCAAATACAACGGGTGCAAAACAGTTGCACACGCGGAATACTCATGTTCAACTTGACGAGCCTAGCATATGCAGATATGGCCTCGGAACACTGGAGACCGAAAGGTCGAGTGTGAATCATATAGTAGATATGATCAACATAATGATGTTCACCATTGAAAACTACTCCATTTCACGTGATGATCGGTTATGGTTTAGTTGATTTGGATCATGTGATCACTTAGATGATTACAGGGATGTCTATGTAAGTGGGAGTTCTTAAGTAATATGATTAATTGAACTTTAATTTATCATGAACTTAGTCCTGATAGTATTTTCATATCTATGTTGTAGTTCAATAGCTTGCGTTATTGCTTCCCTATGTTTTATATGTGCTCCTAGAGAAAACTAAGTTGAAAGATGATAGTAGAAATGATGCGGACTAGGTCCGTGATCTGAGGTTTGTCCTCATTGCTGCACAGAAGAATTATGTCTTTGATGCACCGCTAGGTGACTGACCTATTGCAGGAGCAGATGCAGACGTTATGAATGTTTGGCTAGCTCAATATGATGACTACTTGATAGTTTAGTGCACCATGCTTAATGGCTTAGAATCGGGGCTTCAAAGACGTTTTGAACTCCATGGAGCATATAAAATGTTCCAAGAGTTGAAATTGGTATTTCATACTCATGCCCGTGTCGAGAGGTATGAGACCTCTGACAGTACTTTGCCTACAAGATGGAGGAGAATAGCTCAACCAGTGAGCATGTGCTCAGATTGTCTGAGTACTACAATTGCTTGAATCAAGTGGGAGTTAATCTTCCAGATAAGAGAGTAATTGACAAAGTTCTCTAGTCACTATCACCGAGTTACTTGAACTTAGTGATGAACTATAATATGCAAGGGATGACAAAAGTAATTCCCAAGCTCTTCGTGATGCTGAAATCGACGAAGGTAGAAATCAAGAAAAACATCAAGCGTTGATGGTTGACAAGACCACTAGTTTCAAGAAAAGGGCAAAGGGAAGAAGGGGAACTTCAAGAAGAACGGCAAGTAAGTTGTTGCTCAAGTGAAGAAGCCGAAGTCTGGTCCTAAGCCTGAGACTAAGTGCTTCTACTGCAAAGGGACTGGTCACTGGAAGCGGAACTACCCCAAGTAATTGGCGGATAAGAAGGATGGCAAAGTAAACATAGGTATATTTGATATACATGTTATTGATGTGTACTTTATTAGTGTTTATAGCAACCCCTCAGTATTTGATACTAGTCCAGTTGCTAAGAATAGTAACTCGAAATGGGAGTTGCAGAATGAACAGAGACTAGTTAAGGGTGAAGTGACGATGTGTATTGAAAATGGTTCCAAGATTGATATGATCATCATCGCACACTCCCTATACTTTCGGGGTTAGTGTTAAACCTAAAATAAATATTATTTAGTGTTTGCGTTGAGCATAAATATGATTGGATCATGTTTATTGCAATACGGTTATTCATGTAAGTTAGAGAATAATTATTGTTCTGTTTACATGAATAAAACCTTCAATGGTCATACACCCAATGAAAATGGTTCGTTGGATCTCGATCATGGTGATACACATTTTCATAATATTGAAGCCAAAAGATGCAAAGTTAATAATAATAGTGCAACTTATTTGTGGCACTGCCGTTTAGGTCATATCGGTGTAAAGCGCATGAAGAAACTCCATACTGATTGACTTTTGGAACCACTTGATTATGAATCACTTGGTACTTATGAACCGTGCCTCATAGGCAAGATGACTAAAACGCCGTTCTCCGGAACTATGGAGAGAGCAACAGATTTATTGGAAATCATACATACAGATGTATGTGGTCTGATGAATATTGAGGCTCGTGGCGAATATCGTTATTTTCTCACCTTCAAAGATGATTTAAGCAGATATGGGTATATCTACTTAATGAAACACAAGTCTGAAACATTTGAAAAGTTCAAAGTATTTTAGAACGAAGTGGAGAATCATCGTAACAAAAATAAAAATTTCTACGATATGATCGCAGAAGTAAAATATTTGAGTTACGAGTTCGGCCTTCAGTTAAAACAATGTGAAATAGTTTCACTACTCACGCCACCTGGAACACCACAGTGTAATGGTGTGTCCAAACATCGTAATCGTACTTTATTAGATATGGTGCGATCTATGATGTCTCTTACCGATTTACCACTATCATCTTGGGATTATGCATTAGAGACAGCTACATTCACGTTAAATAGGGCATCATCTAAATCCGTTGAGACGACACCGTATGAACTATGGTTTGGCAAGAAACCTAAGCTGTCGTTTCTTAAAGTTTAAGGTTGCAATGCTTATGTGAAAATTTTTCAACATGATAAGCTCAAACCCAAACCGGAGAAGTGCGTCTAAATAGGATAGCCAAAAGAAAATATTGGATACACCTTCTATCACAGATCCGAAGGCAAGATATTCATTGCTGAGAATGGATCCTTTGTAGAGAAGGAGTTTCTCTCGAAAGAAGTGAGTGGGGGGAAAGTAGAACTTGATGAGGTAACTGTACCTGCTCCCTTATTGGAAAGTAGTTCATCACAGAAATCTATTCCTGTGACTACTACACCAATTAGTGAGGAAGCTAATGATGATGATCATGTAACTTCAGATCAAGTTACTACCGAAACCTCGTAGGTAAACCAGAGTGATATCCGCACTAGAGTGGTATGGTAATCCTATTCTGGAGGTCATGTTACTTGACCATGACAAGCCTACGAACTATGGGGAAGCGATGATGAGCCCAGATTCCGCGAAATGGCTTGAGGCCATGAAATCTGAGATGAGATCCATGTATGAGAACAAAGTATGGACTTTGATTGACTTGCCCAATGATCGGCGAGCCGTTGAGATTAAATGGATCTTCAAGAGGAAGACGGACGCTGATAGTAGTGTTACTATCTACAAAGCTAGAATTGTCGCAAAAAGGTTTTCGACAAGTTCAAGGTGTTGACTACGATGAGAATTTCTCACTCGTATCTATACTTAAGTCTGTCCGAATCATGTTAGCAATTGCCGCATTTTATGAAATCTGGCAAATGGATAAACAAAACTGCATTCCTTAATGGATTTATTAAAGAAGAGTTGTATATGATGCAACCAGAAGGTTTTGTCAATCCTAAAGGTACTAACAAAATATGCAAGCTCCAGCGATCCATCTATGGACTAGTGCAAGCATCTCGGAGTTGGAATATACGCTTTGATATGTTGATCAAAACATATAGTTTTATACAGACTTACGGTGAAGTCTGTATTTACAAGAAAGTGAGTGGGAGCACTACAGCATTTCTGATAAGTATATGTATGACATATTGTTGATCGGAGATAATGTAGAATTATTCTACAAAGCATAAAGGAATGTTTGAAAGGAGTTTTTCAAAGAAAGACCTCGGTGAAGCTGCTTACATATTGAGCATCAAGATCTATAGAGATAGATCAAGACGCTTGATAAGTTTTTTCAATGAGTACATACCTTGACAAGATTTTGAAGTAGTTCAAAATGGAACAGTCAAAAAGGAGTTCTTGCCTGTGTTACAAGGTGTGAAGTTGAGTAAGACTCAAAACCCGACCACGGCAGAAGATAGAGAGAGAATGAAAGTCATTCCCTATGCATCATCCATAGGTTCTATAAAGTATGCCATACTGTGTACCAGACCTATTGTATACCCTGCCCTGAGTTTGGCAAGGGAGTACAATAGTGATCTAGGAGTAGATCACTGGACATTGGTCAAAATTATCCTTAGTGGAATAATGATATGTTTCTCGATTATGGAGGTGACAAAAAGGTTCGTCGTAAAGGGTTACGTCGATGCAAGTTTTGACACTGATCCAGATGACTCTAAGTCTCAATCTGGATGCATATTGAAAATGGGAGCAATTAGCTAGAGTAGCTCCATGCAGAGCATTGTTGACATAGAAATTTGCAAAATACATACGGATCTGAATGTGGCAGACCCGTTGACTAAACTTCCCTCAGAAGCAAAACATGATCACACCTTAGTACTCTTTGGGTATTAATCACATAGCGATGTGAACTAGATTATTGACTCTAGTAAACCCTTTGGGTGTTGGTCACATGACGATGTGAACTATGGGTGTTAATCACATGGTGATGTGAACTATTGATGTTAAATCACATGGAGATGTGAACTAGATTATTGACTCTAGTGCAAGTGGGAGACTGAAGGAAATATGCCCTAGAGGCAATAATAAAAGTTATTATTTATTTTCTTATATCATGATAAATGTTTATTATTCATGCTAGAATTGTATTAACCAGAAACATAATACATGTGTGAATACATAGACGAACAGAGTGTCACTAGTATGCCTCTACTTGACTAGCTCGTTGATCAAAGATGGTTATGTTTCCTAACTATAGACATGAGTTGTCATTTGATTAACGGGATCTCATTAGGAGAATGATGTGATTGACTTGACCCATTCCGTTAGCTTAGCACTTGATCGTTTAGTTTGTTGCTATTGCTTTCTTCATGACTTATACATGTTCCTATGACTATGAGATTATGCAACTCCCGTTTATCGGAGGAACACTTTGTGTGCTACCAAACGTCACAACGTAACTGGGTGATTATAAAGGTGCTCTACAGGTGTCTCCGAAGGTACTTGTTGGGTTGGCGTATTTCGAGATTAGGATTTGTCACTCCGATTGTCGGAGAGGTATCTTTGGGCCCTCTTGGTAATGCACATCACTTAAGCCTTGTAAGCATTGCAACTAATGAGTTAGTTGCGGGATGATGTGTTACGGAACGAGTAAAGAGACTTGCCGGTAACGAGATTGAACTAGGTATTGAGATACCGACGATCGAATCTCGGGCAAGTAACATACCGATGACAAAGGGAACAACGTATGTTGTTATGCGGTTTGACCGATCTCTGTGGTTCGATTCCACAACAGAACGAACAATGAATGAATGTGGGCGGTCAACCAGGTAAGCCTGTGCCCAGGAAAGAAAGGACTAGGGAGGGATTGAGAGACGCTTTCACAGTGGAAAATGAAAAAAGCATATCGTTCTTAGAAATTGTGGAATTTGACTATAAAGATCTTCGTAGAATATGTAGGAGCCAATATGAGCATCCAGGTTCCGCTATTGTCTATTGACCGGAGACGTGTCTCGGTCATGTCTACATAGTTCTCGAACCCGTAGGGTCCGCACGCTTAAATTTACGATGACAGTTATATTATGAGTTTATATGTTTTGATGTACCGAAGGAGTTCGGAGTCCCGGATGAGATCGGGGACATGATGAGGAGTCTCGAAATGGTCGAGACGTAAAGATCGATATATTGGATGACTATATTAGGACATCGGAAAGGTTCCGAGTGATTCGAGTATTTTTGAGAGTACCAGGGAGTTACGGAAATTCGTATTGGGCCTTAATGGGCCATACGGGAAAGGAGAGAAAGGCCTCAAAGAGTGGCTGCACCCCTCCCCATGGGCTGGTCCGAATTGGACTAGGGAGGGGGGGCCTTCCTTCCTTCTCCTTTTCCCTTCCCTTTCCTTCCCTCCTACTCCTACTACTTGGAAGGGCTCCTAGTTCTACTAGGAAAGAAGGAATCCTACTCCCGGTGGGAGTAGGACTCCCCTAAGGCGCGCCATAGAGAGGGCCGGCCCTCCCCCTCCTCCACTTCTTTATATACGGGGGCAGGGGGCACCCCATAGACACAACAATTGATCAAGTTGATCTTTTAGCCGTGTGCGGTGCCCCCCTCCACCATAGTCCACCTCGATAATACTATAGCGGTGCTTAGGCGAAGTCCTGCGTCGGTAGAACATCAACATCGTCACCACGCCGTCGTGCTGACGAAACTCTCCCTCAACACTCGGCTGGATCGGAGTTCGAGGGACGTCATCGGGCTGAACGTGTACTGAACTCAGAGGTGTCATGCGTTCGGTACTTGATCGGTCGGATCGTGAAGACGTACGACTACATCAACCGCGTTGTGTAACGCTTCCGCTTTCGGTCTACGAGGGTACGTGGACAACACTCTCCCCTCTCGTTGATATGCATCAGCATGATCTTGCATGTGCGTAGGAAAATTTTGAAATTACTACGTTCCCCAACAGGGTGCTCCCTGTAGCGCCTGGAGTCGGGGCGGTGGCCCCTCTTCATCAACGACGGCAGACTCCGGGATCGTGTGGGCGATTCAGAGTTTGGATCTCGAGGTGGCGACGACCTTCTGAGGCTGGTGGCGGTATGGGACATCCCTTCCATCAATAGATCGGGTTCGATGCGTCTCGACAGGTGATACATGTGCCTCTTTAGGAGTTGTCGGGCGGTGCCTGTCGCCGGTAGGTGAAGCCACCGGTGGATGCGCTGCCGGCGGATGATACGCACAACGTCTTATATGGAGACGTCAAGTCATGGCTGCTACCGGCAGGTGATGTATGGTGGCTCTGGCGGAGGTGTCATGTTTAGCATGTTGCTGTCGGATCCAGTGGCGGAGTCAGGAGTCGAGTATGGGGGGGGGGGGGGGGGGAGGGAATTTTTTTTTTATGGGGGTGGGGGGGGGGTGGGGGGGGGGGGGGGGGGGGGGGGGGGGCGAGTACGTATATTGATCTAATCTTGTTGGTAATTACTCATCGCTCCTACTAAAATTGTCGATCGTTGGGGGGTGGCCAGGCCCCTGCTCGTCCCCCTGGCTCCGTCCCTGGTCGGATTGAAGGTGGTGCGTTAGTAGCGGGAGGCAAGCGATATGGGATGTCTTTGTCTTCCTTGTCTCCTCCAGAGGTATCCGGCTATTGAGGTGTCAGTAGATGGATAAGGGCGGATGGTACACACGGCTTCAGCGACGAGTTTATGCACTCCGGTGGAGACACAAGATCTCTGATCAGACTACGTCGTCGCGCGCTGTGTCGTATCCTTGCTGAAGGTGGTGGATTGAAGCTAGACTTTGGGGATGAGAATCTGGAGTTCAACCTTGTGGTGGACTTGCCATCATCAGCACACATGCAGCTATTCCTTCTTGTTGTGTCTTGTATCATAGGGATTAGTGGCTATATGAGGAAGATACTGTCGTGAGGTATACGGCCTCAGAGTTTATTTTCCGATTTATTTTCGGGTCAATGGTATTCGGCTATTGGATTTTGCATGTTTAATAATGTATAGCTGCATGCATCGTCCTGACGCACGCAGAGGCTGAGGTTATCATCCTTTTCAAAAATAAATTAAATCGTATGAGTATCAATAAGATTGAATTTTAATTTGGTCACACGATACTTTTGTTTGGCCAACTGCTGGTGACCGTACTGTTATCTTTGCTCTAATCCTCTGCCACAGCACCAACAAAATCTGCATGAACCCCGCGGCCAGTGCTCACGGTTTGACCTGGCGCGCCTCGTCGCCTCCAACGTGTACCTTGAGAAGTGACCACCTATTGACACATCAGCACCCCATGCGCCCCCGTGTCTTCGCAAGACATGTGTGGGTGCATTGGTGCGACGCACAAAAGCTTACTCTACCTCACAATCTATCCTCACTCCGACATCCCATCAGAGCATCATCTGACCCGGGTATTATTTTTATTTTCTGTAAACTAAAGTCATGTTCGGTAAGCGCACAAGGATTTCAATTGACAGTTGCTATCGTGCGCACTCATCAGTCACTCGCCCGATCACTACTCCTCCATCCTCGGTCTTCTCCGTGCATCTCGTACCGTCCTTGCCGGGTTTCGATCATGGCCTGGCCCAAACTGGTTAAAGCAAAGTGGATGCAACAAATATATAAATAATATAATGTCTGGAATGTAGGCTATCTCGTTGGCATAATTAGGGTTTGGACCTGGAAAAAGCAGGCCACGAACCCTGGTACGTACCCTCTTGTACTTCAAATCCCTATCTAGTGTGCGGCTGATGGGTGCGTAAAGCGGTGCGTGCGCTGATGGCAAAAGCACTCCGGTGTATGTACCGTACCCGGGTTGGCGACCTTGCCGGTGACGCTGTCGTGCGCTTAGGAAAAGCATGGCCTGATCTTCTACACGGTTTCTTTCACCTTTTCACGACGTCTTCTGCAGTGTTGCTAGGTAAGATGTGAGACGAAAAATAGTTGAAATTCATACGCTAGTGGATGCAAGATACGGACGACATCTCCGGGCGGAAGCAAGTTGATGCGATCCGTAGGTTGAAGGCGTCACGTTTTTCCTGTAGAACGCACTGGCCCAATGTGCCGACCACATGCGGAAGCGGAACGAGGATGCTACTGGGAACAACCGAAGCTCGTGTCAACTGTGGAATGATACAGTTTGACAAGGAGATCGGAAGGTCGACCGTACGACGTGTGTACCGCTTTATACGAGGCCACCGTCTTTCTTCAGGCTTTACATGAAATGTCCGGCGATAAATCATGCGGCGAGAGGCCTGGCGACTGCTGTTACATCATGGCGTTCCTCGGTGCGGCACCTGAAAGTTGGTCTCGCTCACCACCATCGCAGGTCCGTACCGAGAAAATTTGACTTACACGGCGTAAAAGACGGGGGGTTGACCTTTGATCCTGGGGAGACAGGAACCAAACTCCAGAACGGAATTTGTGCATGCATGTCCTGATCTTTTCTTCACCAGCTCCGATGCGGGGGCACGTTGGCATGCACATAGCAGAGGCGAAATCCTAGTTCGCAGAAAATTGCTCGGCGACAGTGAATCGTGTGACGGTAATGTGGCTCGAACGTGCTGCTCGTGGGCTATCCGTTACTTTCCTAACAGAAAGTTGTCGTCCAGAGAGTGTGGATTGTTTCCTTGTTTGTTATGTACACTAGCTCGGTGGTGCTTCAACCCCCTCTCATTTTGATGTATGTAATGTAATATTAGAGCAATTCCAACGGGTCGATCCAAACGGACGGCGATTTTGTCCGCCTTTTGTCCGTTTGGGTCGGCCGCCCGCCCGGCATCCGCCCTGTTTTTCATATGGGTCGGCAGCGCGCCCAATGCGTCGACCTATATGTGCAGGCGTGGCCGGCTGGCCGCCCAATTTTACATTGCATTCAACATATTATGAAATGAGAATTTAACAAGCAAAATAATTAGTATAGTTTACAGGTCAAATAAAAATAAAAATATTTCACATAGTTTTGCAAACGAATAAAAAAAGATACATCTATTGGTTGCCAACATGAGTCTACATATGCTCAACCAAATCATTTTGCAGTTGCACGTGAGTTTCCCAATCACGCATGTCTTCATGAAACTGAGTGAACTGCTCAAATGTTGCCGCTACTCCATGCTCAGGCACAACATTCTCACCTTGAAACTGAAAGCTTTGATCGTACAGACGTTCCGGGCGCTCGTCTTCTACGATCATATTGTGCATGATCACACAAGCAGTCATCACCTCCCATAGTTTCTGTTTGCTCCAAGTATTAGAAGGATATCGAACGATGCCCCATCGAGATTGCAAAACACCGAAGGCACGCTCGACATCCTTTCTAGCACTCTCTTGCTCTTGGGCAAATCTTTTCCTTTTCTCTCCGACAGGGTTGGGTACTGTCTTTACAATAGTGGTCCACTGAGGATAGATACCGTCATCCAAATAGTACCCTTTGTCGTAGTTGTGAACGTTGACAGTAAAGTTCACCGATGGGGCTGTTGCCTTCGGCAAGCCTAGCAAACACCGGCGAGCGCTGAAGCACGTTGATATCATTGTGTGATCCAGCCATGCCAAAGAAAGAGTGCCAGATCCAGAGATCTTGAGACGCCACGGCCTTTAGTATGACAGTGCAAGCCCTGACATGTCCCTTATACTGCCCTTGCCAAGTAGAAGGGCAGTTCTTCCACTCCCAGTGCATGCAGTCTATACTGCCAAGCATCCCCAGGAAGCCCCTGCTAGCATTCATCGCCAACAAACGGGCTGTATCTTCAGTTGTCGGCTCTCTCAAGTACTCAGGGCCAAACACATCAATCACAGCCTTGCAGAACTTATACAGGGACTCTAGGCATGTAGACTTGCTCATTCAGACGTACTCGTCAATGAGATCACCGGGCACTCCGTATGCAAGCATTCGGATGGCGGCAGTGCATTTTTGATAAGAGGAGAAACCAATCTTACCGACGGCATCCTCTTTGCACTCGAAGTAGTCATCATAGCCGACCACTCCCTCTCTAATACGGTTGAAAACATGCCTACTCATACGGAACCAGCGGCGGAATTTGTGATGTTTGAACAACGGGTTTGTTGTATCAGAGTAGTCCTTCCAGAGGGAAATGCCCGCTCTCCCGGTTACGATTCAACGCCGGAAGGTGGCCCGGAATGGAGCCACGGAACAACGGCCGCTGGTTGTTGAGGTGGTAATGGACCAACACGGCAGCCAATATCTCCTCCTCGTCGTCGGACGACGAATCGTCAGAGTCGCAAAGGAAATTGTGGAAAAAGAACTCGTCGGCGGAGTCCATTTTCGTACCTTGGCAAACTGTCGAACAGCTTGCAGGCGTCGAAGAAGGAGAAGGCCAGCGAGGGGAGACGCGGCGCCCACAGACCAGCTAGCTGCCCGGCCGACATCCGACGAGTGTGACGGCGTCCGACGAGCGTGCCGGTCGTATGTGGCGGGGGCGGCGAGGCGTCTTCTTGGTCGCGGGCGGCTGGGCGATGGGGGAAGCGGCGGCGGGAACCATCTTGCTCCCCGGCGGCAAAACGGCGACAGCGGGCGACTGGGGGCAGGGGCAGCGTTGCTGGGCGGATGTGGAGGCGGCGGCAGCTGGAAGAGTCGCCGACAAAATGGGCGGCGGCGTCGGTGACGAAGAAGGCGGGGGCGAGGGTTGCTTATTGGCCGGAGGGAGGGGAGGCCAATGTGCCACAGACGAGCGGGCCCGGGGACAGGAGTAGGCGAGCGTGCGCGTGTCCGTCGCGTGTCCGCGCCGACGCAAATCAGGCTAAAAAATGAGTCGGAAATGGGTCGTCCGCGGACGAAAAACGGACGCGCGTCCGTTTGAGTCGGCGCGTTGGGCCGCCTTTTCTGTCCGCGCCGATCCAAACCGGACGAAATGGGTCGTCCCATTGAAATTGCTCTTACTAACAGTGCTATGGCCCACTTCTTCAGTACTGAAGGTGCTACTTTGTCTTAAGAAAACACTGTATGCTACTTTAACAATTGTGCAAAATATGTCACTGTGTACAGATACTCCCTCAAAGAAAAAAACTAAGTGAATGGTAGAGTTAGGTCATCACTACCGAACCTGCTCTCTCCTTCCAAGAAAACAAGAGGTGGACGCCGATCATCGACCGAACCTAATCATGTGGCTAATCTAGTAAGCAGCCTTTGGACGGCCGTAAATTTTTATTCTGACGATTGCGTTAAAGCGGCCGCAGCCCTGACGGATGGTTGCGAGCGCAGGAGAGAGCACTTATCGCGGTGGAAAAGGCACTATCATGCTACCGCTGCAAATCGGTGGGGCTCTGGTTGAAAGGCCAAATCTCCTATCACATAGAGCAGTGGCACGACAAAATAAAGCAGAGGCACGACAAAATGGGTGCGTACGTATACGTACGTACGTTGGTGGCAGCACGCCTGAAAGCAACAAAATTTAGGGTCATCCAGGCAGCAGCTAGCGTCAGCTCGACGGTGATTGAATCTGGCCTTCTCCTGGGTGGAACCCATGTTTGGTTACCTGCATATCACCTAGTCTGACCCTATAAATTCAAATTTGGACGGATTAGTTATCTACGCGTGCCTCTGGACTTTCATAGCATGCAATTCAAAGTCGTCCAGAGCCTGGCTCATAAGAAATGATCAAGTCGATGCGAAAGTTTTCGCTCTGTTCCCTCGCTGTTGACCTCGTGGATCTCGTGCGCCCACGCCTCTTCAAGGTCGACATCGACGCAGACAAGCACGCCGGCCAGGCCGGTTGGTGGCTGGAGTGGGGTGGGCAGGTAGAGGAGCGAAGGGACGGATCAGACAGATTAAATTCCTCTAGGGACGCGGTTGCAAATGGCGAGGCGAAGAGGAGGTTGGAAGTCAGGAGATGTGCCAAAAGCGAAGAAGGAGAAGGCGTCGAGATCCTCGCACACGCGTCGCCGCCAGAGGTGACCATGATCTATGCAGGTGGCAAACCATCGCGGAAGGAGGTAGTTTTGTGGGCAGAGGCAGCGCAAATTCCGCCGCGAGGCGGATCTCTAGATTTTGATCTGTGAGAGGTAGGCATGGCGCGCCAGATTCCCCGCCACAGCGGAGGTATGGTTGCTTCATTTGTTGTTCCGCCCACGGATTCGCTCGGGTTGGGTGAAGGAAATACGAGATGGGTGGTCAAATTCACGCCGAGATTGGGACATGAAGATTGTTGGTGCGATGGGATACTGATGCTTCGTCGAGATGTTCATCGAGCTGTGCTCATGAGTCATGGCGATTTTGTGACTGATGCGCGATATCTAATTATGGGAGAAGAAATTAGATGCGGGAAGAGGTTCAACTTTCCGGGACGCGAAGCGGTGGTTTGTATGCTGCGAGAGGAGGGCACATATTCGGTTCAGGCCGCGGCGCCGTCGGGTTACCGTGCTCCGACGAACTGGTGGTTGTGTCTCTCATCGGGGAGGACGAAGGAGGAGAGAGTGTAGACAGGGGATTAGTTGGCCTCGACCCAGAGATAGAGGGCCGCGATGGGAATAAAGTGGGTGAAACTGCAACATCGGCATCCATTCCCCACTTTCTCCCCAATACACAAGCCCTAAACTGTGTGACGGCGGATTTGGGAGAGAGGGGATCGTATAAGAAGGTGTTGTTGAGCTACCCGCAGGTGCAACGCAGTAGCAAGCCAAGGAAGAAGAATAGACTCCTAGTTAAAGAAATTACTGAGAGATTATGAGATCAAATGAAGACAAAGAGCTCATGAGGGAGATTTAAAAGAGGGTAATGGAAACACTAGATACTTTTAGTTGAAAGCTAGTGGGAGAAAGAAGAACTATATTGTTGTGTTGCTCAATGAAGGGGTGGAGGTCTCACGGGAGGAGGAACTGATTAAGCACATTACTGTGTTCTATGAAAACTTATTTGGAGAGCCTGAGATTTCTGAAATAAGCCTCGGAGATATTGTAACATCCCGGTTATGACTTTCCCAATATGTATTCCAACTCTTGCCGTTTCCGGCCTTAAGTTATTTTATTTTCTCGGGTTCGGGTTTTGTCTCCGTGTGTTGTTGTCGTTGTCATGCATCTCATTATCATGTCATCATGTGCATTGCATTTGCATACGTGTTCATCTCATGCATTCGAGCATTTTCCCCGTTGTCCATTTTGCATTCTGACGCTTCGTTCTCCTCCGGTGGTCATTTCTACCTTTCTTTCGTGTGTGGGGATTAAACATTTCCGGATTGGACCGAGACTTGCCAAGCGGCCTTGGTTTACTACCGGTAGACCGCCTGTCAAGTTTCGTACCATTTGGGCTTCGTTTGATACTCCAACGGTTAACCGAGGGACCGAAAAGGCCTCATGTGTGTTGCAGCCCAACACCCCTCCAAGTTGGCCCAAAATCCACCAAAACCCTCTCCATCATCTAGAGCGTTCGATCACGATCGCGTGGCCGAAAACCACACCTCATTTGGAATCTCCTAGCTCCCTCTACCTCTATATATAGACCCCTCCTCGAAATTCCCGGATCTCCTCTCTCCCTAACCCTAAAAATCAGCTCCGCCGCCATCGGACACGTCCGGCCGCAACCGGACGCGTCCGCCTGCTCCGCCGGACCTATCAGCAAGCGCCACGTGGGCGCCGAGCCCCACTTCGCCGCCGAAGCCCGCCGGGCCCGTGGCCGGCCCGCTCGCGCCGCCTCACCCGCTACCTCGCGCCGCTGCCCGCGCCCGGAGCGCCTAGCCGCGCCGCCATTGCCGTCCGGTCGCCGGCGCCGCCTCCGCCCCGACGTCCGGCGTCCTCCTCGCCGCCCCATCCCGCCGGCCGCCGCCCCTCGCCGCGGAGCGCCGCCACCGCCACCATCTTCGGCCTCTCCTCCTCCCCGCGGCCCCGAGAACCTCTCCGGCGAGCTTCCCCAACTCCGGCGAACTCACTCCGGCCACCCTCGGGAAACGCGCCAGATCCAGATCTGGATCTCGTCTGGGTTGACTTTTACCCCCGAAACCCTAGTTCATTTGCTACTGTTCATCGCATCATAACATTGCATCCGTAGCTCCGTTTTGAGCACATAGCATATCAAAATGTTTGTCTCAAAGAGTACATCATTTCATTCCATTGCATCATTTTCATTTGAGTTCATCTTGATGCCCGAAATGCTGTTAGAAGAGTGCTACTTGAGATTATTGTCAGATCTGCTACTCCATTTAGATATTTGTCTTTTTTGCCATGATTATTGTGTGCATGATATGCCTATGAGCTCTACATATGTTTTGCTAAGGGTTTTGCCATCTTTTCAGAGGTGCAACCCATGTATTTTTGTAATGTGTGTGGTGACTAGCACAAGCTTGCAAAGTGAGGCAATTGGTAATACTGATTTCAGGGACTTAGCATTTCCACTAAGTCCTTGAGCTGTTTATCTCATATGGCCATATGTTCATGTTGTTTCCTAGTGATCCGTGCCTCTTTTGAGGATGATCAGTAAGGATGTTTTGTTAATATTGTAGTGCTCTATCCATCCATGTCTTTGTTTGCAATTATGGAGCACCCTAGCTTGAGTCAATCAAGCTCTACTTTTGCTACTTCGTGAATCTGGGCAGATTGTCTACTTGTTACCGATTTTGCCGAGGATGTTGTAGTTGATCCGTGCATGCTATGCTATTGTTCTTGCCATGTCTAGCTTGCATTTTTTGTATTCTTGATGGGTGTATGCTTAGCTAGTCATGACTTGCTCCGTAGTGAGTGCATCGAGCTCGTAAATATGCCTACTTGATATCTGTTTTCAGCATGCTCCAGTTTTCACTAAGTCTGTGATCTGATTATGTTTTTGCCATGTTCACATGCTTGCAATTGTATTTTCTGATCCCTTTAGGCTCAAGCTCACTAAGGGACTTTTGTTAAGCTCTTTGAGTATCTCCATCCATGCTTTACTTTGCCATGTTCAGGTCATGTAGCATATAGTTTTGTTGCTCCGAAGAATGCTACCTGATCTGAAATTCCAGACAAGTGTTAATTTCACTAAGTCTGAAATCTGTTTACCATATGCATTTTTGCCATGCTTGTTTGAACCTGTTAATGGATGAATTGGCCGTAGCTCAGTGCTAGACTTTTGTTAAGAATCATGAATGCATCCCTGCCATGTATTTTTATGCCATGTTTGAGTGCTGTAGCATGTTCATCTCATTGCATTTAGATGGCTACTTGCTATAAATCGCAGAACGTGGCCATATTTGAATTGCTTGCCATTTCCAAACCGTAACTCCGATTCCGGCGTTCTTTATATCGTTTTCAAGCGATTTCATCTCATCTTTCCAGTGGCACACTTGTATTTCCAAGTTGAGGCAAGGTTCATGCATTCCTTGTCAAATCTTGCATATGCATCCCGCATCGCATCCCGCATAGCATACCATCATTGCATCATATTGTTTGAGCTTTGCACGTGGTTGATTGTGTTACGTTTGCTTGTTTGTCTTGTTTGGGTAGAGCCGGGAGATGAGTTCGCTAACGAGTAGCCCGTTGAGTTTTCTTTTGAGGATCCAGTCAACTCTGCCAACTTTGCAGGCAAGATGATCATACCCTCGAAATCACTACTATATTTGCTATGCTAGATTGCTCGCTCTTTTGCTATGCCAATGCTACGATGCCTACCACTTGCTTTCAAGCCTCCCAAATTGCCATGTCAAACCTCTAACCCACTATGTCCTAGCAAACTGTTGATTGGCTATGTTACCGCTTTGCTCAGCCCCTCTTATAGCGTTGCTAGTTGCAGGTGAAGATTGGAGACCGTTCCTTGTTGGAACATTTATTTACTTGTTGGGATATCATTATATTGCCATGTTATCTTAATGCATCTATATACTTGGTAAAGGGTGGAAGGCTCGGCTTGTCGCCTAGTGTTTTGTTCCACTCTTGCCGCCTTAGTTTCCGTCATATCGGTGTTATGTTCCCGGATTTTGCGTTCCTTACGCGGTTGGATTATAATGGGAACCCCTTGATAGTTCGCCTTGATTAAAGCTTTTCCAGCAATGCCCAACCTTGGTTTTACCATTTGCCACCTAGCCCCTTTTTCCCTTGGGTTTCCGGAGCCCGAGGGTCATCTTATTTTAAACCCCCCTGGGCCAGTGCTCCTCTGAGTGTTGCTCCACCTCGTCAGCCGCCGGTGGCCACCAGGGGCAACTCTGGGCTGGCCTACCGGAAGTTTGGACAATCTGAGTGTGCCCTGAAAACGAGATATGTGCAGCTCCTATCGGGATTTGTCGGCACATTCGGGCGGTGTTGTTGGTCTTGTTTTAACCTGTCGAAGTGTCTTGAAGAACCGAGGTACAGAGTCTGATCGGAACGTCTCGGGAGGAGGTCTATTCCTGCGTTGACCGTGAGAGCTTGTCATGGGCTAAGTTGGGACTCCCCTGCAGGGATTTGAACTTTCGAAAGCCGTGCCCGCGGTTATGGGCAGATGGGAATTTGTTAATGTCTGGTTGTAGATAACTTGAACCTTAACTTAATTAAAATGAATCAACTGTGTGAGTTACCGTGATGGCCTCTTCTCGGCGGGGTCCGGGAAGTGGGCACGGTGTTAGAGTAATGTTTGCGCAGTTGTCCTCTAGTTTCTTGCTCGCGCTTTGCATCCTCTTCTCGCTCTCTTTTGCGAATAGGATAGCCACCATATTTGCTAGTCACTTGCTGCAGCTCCACATATTTACCTTGCCTTACCTATTAAGCTTAAATAGTCTTGATCGCGAGGGTGCGAGATTGCTGAGTCCCTATGGCTCACAGATTACTATTAAACCAGATGCAGGGCCTGATGATTCCGCTCCAGGTGACGCGCTTGAGCTCAAGTGGGAGTTCGACGAGGACTCTCAACGTTACTATGTTTCCTTTCCTGATGATCAGTAGTGGTGCCCAGTTGGGGGTGATCGGGACCGTGTCGCATGTTGGGTTATCTTTTATTTTGGCGCCGTAGTCGGGCCATGAGTGTTTGGATGATGTAATGTTATTTATGTACTTGATTGACGTGGCGAGTGTAAGCCAACTATGATATCTCCCCTTTTATTATATATATATATTACATGGGATGTTGTGAAGATTACCTAACTTGCGACATATGCCTTCAATGCGATTATGCCTCTAAGTCATGCCTCGACACGTGGGAGATATAGTCGCATCGAGGGTGTTACAAGTTGGTATCAGAGCCTTCCCCGACCTTAGGAGCCCCATTGCTTGATCGTTATTAGCGGTCGAGTTGTGTCTAGAAAAATGTTTTGAGTCATTTAGGAATTATATATCGGAGAGTTTAGGAATTCTTTTTACTTCCCAGTCTCCTCATCGCTTTGGTAAGGCATCCTGACGTAGAGTTTTGACTCTTCTCTTCTCAAATTTCACTAAAAAAAATTTAGGATCACGCGGGTATCTTGGAGTCGTTCCGAAGGTTTTATGACGAGAACATTGTCTTGGTGCCTCCTGTCAGGGGTTTTGTGGAAGTGTCCCGGGGAGTTGAGCTCTGAGGTGTTGTCGTCATAATTTTATCGTTGCAGTTCTAGAATACCTGAGTTTAGTACGCCGACATCGAAAATCTCTTTTATGCAGTTCGTTGGTGAGATAACCTCGACGCCACCCAGTACTGGGGCGGGAGTTCGGGAGTATCGCCATAACTTGTATAACGGATGCTTTTCGAAGGTTGAGGTAGATGGTTTTCGAAGTTTTTCTTGGTTATGTGTTGAAGGATGGATACAGCTGGATGTAGGATTTGCTAGATTTGGGTGAGATATTATGCTTCCCCTGTATCCCCAACACCTGATTGCATAACCGGAAAGGTTCGGGAGTTTCATAGGTGGGAATTCTAGTAGCTCTAGTTCTTCTTCCACGGATATTTGGTTTGAGATTGGGATTTCTTACCAAGTATTCGTTCTTGATCCGTACCTTGTTGATTTATTTCTCTACCTAAATTCTACGTGGCTTCTCAATTTATGGATATGTGACCATTTCAAGAGGAATGCATTCATTCATTTTGTTCGGATGTGAAGACTATATGTTGCAATTTTCATTCCGTTGGTTTCAGCTTTATTTTTGTGCTAACGGTGGTCAACCTCTTCAGGATGGCTCCCGCTAAGAGCACCAATCAGAACCAGAATCAAGATCCGCCACCACCTCCACCTCCTCCGGAGGCATGGCAAGCTGTGATGGCCGCAACCAATGCAAACACACAGTTGATCATACAAATTCTCCAAGAGTGCAATCAAGGCAACCAAGGGAACCAAGGCAACAATCAGAATCACTTTGCTACACTCAACCAGTTCCTTGCTAACGGGCCAAAGACTTTCAGCAATTGTATTGAGGCAACTGATGCTGACGATTGGCTCGTGGATCTGTGCAAGCATTTCGAGTGCAGTAACGTCAGGCCTGAGGACTTTGTCAAGTTCGCTTCCTTCCAACTCAAAGATCAAGCTGCAGAATGGTTCCAGCAGTACAAGGATTCCAGAGGTGGACGTGTGATCACTTGGGATGAATTCCGTCAAGATTTCAGAGCTCACCATATTCCTCGGAGCATGGTTGAAAGCAAGCGTGAGGAATTCCGCAACCTGAAGCAAGGCTCTTTGTCTGTCTATGACTACAACAAGTTGTTCCAGAAGCTCGCCCGCTTTGCCAAGTAGGACGTACCCGATGAGAAGAGCATGATATACCAGTTCAGGGGTGGTCTCAGGGAAGAAATTCAGCTAGCTCTTGTTCTCTTTGAGCCCTTGAGGTACGATGAGTTCTACAACATGGCATTGAAGCAAGAGGCCGCTCAACTGAAGTGTGATGCTCCCAAGAAGCGAGTCAGAGATGCTACTCCTTCTTCCTCTACTCAAGTGGCCAAGCAGCAGAAGTATTGGCTTCCTCCTCCTCCGTTCCGTCAGCCGTATCAGCAGAAGAGTAAAGGTGGCAGTGGATCTTCCCACCCACCCAACCCTGGCTTTCAGAACAAGACTTCGTCTCAACCTCCAAGATCGAGTGCTCCGTATCACCGTCCGCTTTCAGAGGTCACGTGCAACAAGTGCCAACAGAAGGGCCACTATGCCAACAAGTGTCTCAATCAGAGGCGCCTTCCTCCTCCTCCTGTGAGATCGGCAAGTACAGCTATGGTCAAGCATAACACCAAGCATGCCAAGGTCAACTTGATGAATGCAGCTCAGGCAGAGGATTCGTCAGATGTCATCATGGGTAACCTTCCTGTTAACGATGTTCCCGCAAAAGTACTTTTTGATACTGGTGCATCGCATTGTTTCATCTCGAAGCTTTTTGCATCTAAGCATGAGTTGACTTCCCAAGTTATGCATAGTCCGTTAGCAGTTGTCTCTCCGGGTAAATGTTTGCTCGCTAACCACGAGATTCCGGATATTTCTATCATGATGGGTGATTTCAAGTTTCTGGCTTCTCCAATGGTTCTTGGTAACTCGGATATTGATCTTATTCTCGGGATGGATTGGCTCTCTAAGCACAAAGCTCAGCTTGATTGTGCTGCCAGACAGATTCAATTGACTCATTCGTTTGAGGATGTAATTGTCTTTGCCGCTCGGGATAATACCATCCGTCTGTTTTCTCTCAATGAGAAGGGTGAACTGGATGCTATCTCGCAAATTCCAGTCGTTTGCGAATATCAAGACGTCTTTCCAGAAGAGCTTCCAGGAATGCCTCCGCACCGGCCTGTTGAATTCGTTATTGATCTTGAGCCCGGTACGGAACCTGTGTGCAAGCATCCTTATAAGCTCGGACATGAAGAGTTGAAGGAGCTGAAGAAGCAACTCGATATTTAAGAAAGAATGGGTCTCATCCGGCCTAATTCTTCTCCGTGGGGTTGTGGTGTTCTTTTTATGAAGAAGAAGGATGGAACGGACCGACTTTGTGTTGATTACCGTCCATTGAACAAGAAGACCATCAAGAATAAATACCCACTTCCCAACATCAACGAGCTGTTCGAACAACTCAAAGGTGCCCAACTATTCTCCAAGCTTGATCTCTGTATGGGTTATCATCAAATTTGAATCCGTGAGCAAGATATTCCCAAGACGGCTTTTAGGACAAGCTATGGTTCATATGAGTACACTGTCATGTCTTTTGGCCTCGTCAATGCTCCTCCGACTTTCTCTCGCATGATGAACTTCATCTTCAACGCCTACACCAATGACTTCATTTTGGTCTATCTCGACGACATTCTGGTTTTCTCGAAGAACAAGGAAGATCATGCCAAGCACTTGCGTTTGGTACTCGATAAGCTGAGGGAACACAAGTTCTACGCCAAGTTCTTCAAGTGCGAATTTTGGCTCGATGAGGTTCTTTATCTTGGTCATATCATCTCTGCCAAGGGCATTGCAGTGAATCCTGAGAAGGTGTCTGCAATTGTGAATTGGGAACCTCCTCAGAACGTGAAGCAACTCCGTAGCTTCCTCGGTCTCGCAAGCTACTGCCGAAGATTCGTTGAAAACTTTTCTAGGATCGCGAAGCCTCTCTCAAATCTTCTCCAGAAGCACGTGAAGTACGTTTGGTCTTCGGAGTGTGACATTGCTTTCAACACTTTGAAAGAGAAATTGATAACTGCTCCAGTTCTGACTCCGCCTGATGAATCCAAGCCGTACGAGGTCTTTTGTGATGCCTCTCTCCAAGGTCTTGGCGCAGTATTGATGCAAGAGAAGAAAGTTGTTGCTTATACCTCTCGCCAGTTGAAGCCCAATGAAAAGAACTACCCCACTCATGATCTCGAGTTGGCGGCAGTTGTGCATGCTCTTTTGACTTGGAGACATCTCTTATTGGGAAGAAAAGTGGACATTTACACTGATCACAAGAGTCTCAAGTACATCTTCACTCAGCCTAATCTCAACCTCAGGCAGACTCAATGGGTCGAAATGATTCAAGAGTATAATCCGAGTATCGAGTATACTCCAGGCAAGTCCAATGTGATTGCTGACGCATTGAGCAGAAAGGCTTATTGCAACAGTCTGATTCTCAAGCCTTATCAACCCGAGCTTTGTGAAGCTTTCCATAAACTTAATCTGCAAGTTGTTCCTCAAGGTTTCCTCGCCAACCTTCAAGTCTCTCCTACCTTAGAAGACCAGATTCGCCAAGCTCAGCTTCTTGATGCTATGGTGAAAAAGGTGAAGATTGGGATTGCCAAGAGTCAACCCAAGTACAAGTGCTACCGCCTTAATGACAAGGATACTCTCTTCTTCGAGGATCGTATTGTTGTACCCAAAGGTGACCTTCGTAAAGTGATCATGAATGAGGCTCACAATTCTCTCCTCTCCATCCACCCTGGGAGTACGAAGATGTATCAGGACCTCAAGCAGGCTTATTGGTGGACTCGAATGAAGTGCGAGATTGCTCAATTCATGAATGAGTGTGATGTCTGCAGAAGAGTGAAGGCAGAACACCAAAGGCCAGCTGGTCTCCTCCAACCTCTTGCCATTCTAGAATGGAAGTTTGACCACATTGAGATGGACTTCGTGACTGGGTTTCCAAAGTCCAAGCGTGGCAATGATGCTATATTCGTTGTCATCGACAAACTCACCAAAGTGGCTCATTTTCTGCCTATCAAAGAGTCAATCACTGCAGCTCAATTGGCGGAGCTCTATACCTCTCGAATTGTCTCTCTGCACGGTGTTCCATAAGTGATCTCTTCAGACCGTGGCAGCATCTTTACCTCCAAGTTTTGGGATTCTTTTCAGAAGGCCATGGGCACCAACATCCGCTTCAGCACAGCTTTCCATTCTCAAACTAGCGGTCAAGTCGAGCGTGTCAACCAGATTCTTGAAGATATGCTCAGGTCTTGTGTGATCTCCTTCGGCATGAAGTGGGAGGATTGTCTTATGCTGAATTCTCCTACAACAACAGTTTTCAAGCAAGTTCGGGCAAGGCCCCATTTAAAATTCTGTATGGAAGGAAGTGCCGTACCCCTCTCAACTGGTCCGAAACCGGTGAACGTCAGCTTCTTGGAAATGACTTAATCACAAAGGCAGAGGAAATGTGCAAAGTCATTCGAGATAACCTCAAAGCAGCCCAATCCCGCCAGAAGAGCTACTATGATAGTAAGCACCGTGATTTGGCTTTCGAGATCGGAGATCATGTTTACCTCCGCGTCTCTCCTATGAAAGGTACTCGTTGCTTCGGTATCAAAGGGAAGCTTGCCCCCAGATACGTGGGACCTTTCAAGATTGTAGGCAAGAGAGGCGATCTCGCCTATCAACTCGAGCTTCCTTCAAACTTTGCAAATGATCATGATGTGTTCCATATCTCTCAGCTCCGAAAGTGCTTCAAGACTCCTGACCGCACCGTCAACTTCGAGGACATTGAGCTCCAAGAAGATCTCTCTTATCGTGAGCACCCAGTTGCTATTCTTGAAGAGACTAAACGCAAGACTCGCAACAAGTCAATCAAATTCCTCAAAGTCAAGTGGTCACACCATTCCGACCGTGAAGCTACCTGGGAACGCGAGGATCACCTCCGTTCTGAGTACCCGGCGTTCTTTCAGTCCTAGATCTCGGGATGAGATCCTTTCGTAGTGGTGGAGTGTTGTAACACCCCGGTTATGACTTTCCCAATATGTATTCCAACTCTTGCCGGTTCCGGCCTTAAGTTATTTTATTTTCTCGGGTTCGGGTTTTTGTCTCCGTGTGTTGTTGTTGTTGTCATGCATCTCATTATCATGTCATCATGTGCATTGCATTTGCATACGTGTTCATCTCATGCATTCAAGCATTTTCCCCGTTGTCCGTTTTGCATTCCGGCGTTTCGTTCTCCTCCGGTGGTCATTTCTACCTTTCTTTCGTGTGTGGGGATTAAACATTTCCGGATTGGACCGAGACTTGCCAAGCGGCCTTGGTTTACTACTGGTAGACCGCCTGTCAAGTTTCGTACCATTTGGACTTCGTTTGATACTCCAACGGTTAACCGAGGGACCGAAAATGCCTCGTGTGTGTTGCAGCCCAACACCCCTCCAAGTTGGCCCAAAACCCACCAAAACCCTCTCCATCATCTAGAGCGTTCGACCACGATCGCGTGGCCGAAAACCGCACCTAATTTAGACTCTCCTAACTCCCTCTACCTCTATATATAGACCCCTCCTCGAAATTCCCGGATCTCCTCTCTCCCTAACCCTAAAAATCAGCTCCGCCGCCATTGGACACATCCGGCCGCAACCGGACGCATCCGCCCGCTCCGCCGGACCTATCAGCAAGCGCCACGTGGGCGTCGAGCCCCACTTCGCAGCCAACTCGCGCCGCCTCACCCGCTACCTCGCGCCGCCGCCCGCGCCCGGAGCGCCTAGCCGCGCCGCCATCGCCGTCCGGTCGCCGGCGCCGCCTCCGCCCCGACGTCCGGCGTCCTCCTCGCCGCCCCATCCCGCTGGCCGCCGCCCCTCGCCGCGGAGCGCCGCCACCGCCACCATCTCCGGCCTCTCCTCCTCCCCGCGGCCCCGAGAACCTCTCCGGCGAGCTTCCCCAACTCCGGCGAACTCACTCCGGCCACCCTCGGGAAACGCGCCAGATCCAGATCTGGATCTCGTCTGGGTTGACTTTTACCCCCGAAACCCTAGTTCATTTGCTACTGTTCATCGCATCATAACATTGCATCCGTAGCTCCGTTTTGAGCACATAGCATATCAAAATGTTTGTCTCAAAGAGTACATCATTTCATTCCATTGCATCATTTTCATTTGAGTTCATCTTGATGCCCGAAATGCTGTTAGAAGAGTGCTACTTGAGATTATTGTCAGATCTGCTACTCCATTTAGATATTTGTCTTTTTTGCCATGATTATTGTGTGCATGATATGCCTATGAGCTCTACATATGTTTTGCTAAGGGTTTTGCCATCTTTTCAGAGGTGCAACCCATGTATTTTTGTGATGTGTGTGGTGACTAGCACAAGCTTGCAAAGTGAGGCACTTGGTAATACTGATTTCAGGGACTTAGCATTTCCACTAAGTCCTTGAGCTGTTTATCTCATATGGCCATATGTTCATGTTGTTTCCTAGTGATCCGTGCCTCTTTTGAGGATGATCAGTAAGGATGTTTTGTTAATATTGTAGTGCTCTATCCATCCATGTCTTTGTTTGCAATTATGGAGCACCCTAGCTTGAGTCAATCAAGCTCTACTTTTGCTACTTCGTGAATCTGGGCAGATTGTCTACTTGTTACCGATTTTGCCGAGGATGTTGTAGTTGATCCGTGCATGCTATGCTATTGTTCTTGCCATGTCTAGATTGCATTTTTTGTATTCTTGATGGGTGTATGCTTAGCTAGTCATGACTTGCTCCGTAGTGAGTGCATCGAGCTCGTAAATATGCCTACTGATATCTGTTTTCAGCATGCTCCAGTTTTCACTAAGTCTGTGATCTGATTATGTTTTTGCCATGTTCACATGCTTGCAATTGTATTTTCTGATCCCTTTAGGCTCAAGCTCACTAAGGGACTTTTGTTAAGCTCTTTGAGTATCTCCATCCATGCTTTACTTTGCCATGTTCAGGTCATGTAGCATATAGTTTTGTTGCTCCGAAGAATGCTACCTGATCTGAAATTCCAGACAAGTGTTAATTTCACTAAGTCTGAAATCTGTTTACCATATGCATTTTTGCCATGCTTGTTTGAACCTGTTAATGGATGAATTGGCCGTAGCTCAGTGCTAGACTTTTGTTAAGAATCATGAATGCATCCCTGCCATGTATTTTTATGCCATGTTTGAGTGCTGTAGCATGTTCATCTCATTGCATTTAGATGGCTACTTGCTATAAATCGCAGAACGTGGCCATATTTGAATTGCTTGCCATTTCCAAACCGTAACTCCGATTCCGGCGTTCTTTATATCGTTTTCAAGCGATTTCATCTCATCTTTCCAGTGGCACACTTGGATTTCCAAGTTGAGGCAAGGTTCATGCATTCCTTGTCAAATCTTGCATATGCATCCCGCATCGCATCCCGCATAGCATACCATCATTGCATCATATTGTTTGAGCTTTGCACGTGGTTGATTGTGTTACGTTTGCTTGTTTGTCTTGTTTGGGTAGAGCCGGGAGATGAGTTCGCTAATGAGGAGCCCGTTGAGTTTTCTTTTGAGGATCCAGTCAACTCTGCCAACTTTGCAGGCAAGATGATCATACCCTCGAAATCACTACTATATTTGCTATGCTAGATTGCTCGCTCTTTTGCTATGCCAATGCTACGATGCCTACCACTTGCTTTCAAGCCTCCCAAATTGCCATGTCAAACCTCTAACCCACTATGTCCTAGCAAACTGTTGATTGGCTATGTTACCGCTTTGCTCAGCCCCTCTTATAGCGTTGCTAGTTGCAGGTGAAGATTGGAGACCGTTCCTTGTTGGAACATTTATTTACTTGTTGGGATATCATTATATTGCCATGTTATCTTAATGCATCTATATACTTGGTAAAGGGTGGAAGGCTCGGCTTGTCGCCTAGTGTTTTGTTCCACTCTTGCCGCCTTAGTTTCTGTCATATCGGTGTTATGTTCCCGGATTTTGCGTTCCTTACGCGGTTGGATTATAATGGGAACCCCTTGATAGTTCGCCTTGATTAAAGCTTTTCCAGCAATGCCCAACCTTGGTTTTACCATTTGCCACCTAGCCCCTTTTTCCCTTGGGTTTCCGGAGCCCGAGGGTCATCTTATTTTAAACCCCCCTGGGCCAGTGCTCCTCTGAGTGTTGCTCCACCTCGTCAGCCGCCGGTGGCCACCAGGGGCAACTCTGGGCTGGCCTACCGGAAGTTTGGACAATCTGAGTGTGCCCTGAGAACGAGATATGTGCAGTTCCTATCGGGATTTGTCGGCACATTCGGGCGGTGTTGCTGGTCTTGTTTTAACCTGTCAAAGTGTCTTGAAGAACCGAGGTACCGAGTCTGATCGAAACGTCTCAGGAGGAGGTCTATTCCTTCGTTGACCGTGAGAGCTTGTCATGGGCTGAGTTGGGACTCCCCTGCAGGGATTTGATCTTTCGAAAGCCGTGCCCGCGGTTATGGGCAGATGGGAATTTGTTAATGTCCGGTTGTAGATAACTTGAACCTTAACTTAATCAAAATGAATCAATCGTGTGAGTTACCGTGATGGCCTCTTCTCGGCGGGGTCCGGGAAGTGGACACGGTGTTAGAGTAATGTTTGTGCAGGTTGTCCTCTAGTTTCTCGCTCGTGCTTTGCATCCTCTTCTCGCTCTCTTTTGCGAACAGGATAGCCACCATATTTGCTAGTCGCTTGCTGCAGCTCCACATATTTACCTTGCCTTACCTATTAAGCTTAAATAGTCTTGATCGCGAGGGTGCGAGATTGCTGAGTCCCTGTGGCTCACAGATTACTATTAAACCAGATGCAGGGCCTGATGATTCCGCTCCAGGTGACGCGCTTGAGCTCAAGTGGGAGTTCGACGAGGACTCTCAACGTTACTATGTTTCCTTTCCTGATGATCAGTAGTGGTGCCCAGTTGGGGGTGATCGGGACTGTGTCGCATGTTGGATTATCTTTTATTTTGGCGCCGTAGTCAGGCCATGAGTGTTTGGATGATGTAATGTTATTTATGTACTTGATTGACGTGGCGAGTGTAAGCCAACTATGATATCTCCCCTTTTATTATATATATATATATATATATATATTACATGGGATGTTGTGAAGATTACCTAACTTGTGACATATGCCTTCAATGCGATTATGCCTCTAAGTCGTGTCTCGACACGTGGGAGATATAGTCGTATCGAGGGTGTTACAGATATTCATTGCTCCCAACTGTCAGAATAGGATAGAAACTTCCTTACAGAATATTTTGGTATGGAGGAAATCAAAGAGGTGGTATTTGGGCTCAAACATAATAAAGTTGCTGGATTGATGGGCTACCAGTTGAATTCTACCAGAAATTTTGGGACATCATTAAGTATGATATCAAAGAGATTTTTGATGCCTTTAATACGGGGAGTTGAATACAGAAAGACTAAATCATGGAATTGCTCTTATTTCCAAAGTTCAAGATGCCAATGTGATTCAAAAGTTCATACCTATATGCCTGTTATAAAATACTGACTAAGCTTTTGGCAGTCAGGCTGGGCTGATTATGGACAAGTTCATTTCTCCTACGCAGTCTGCCTTTATCAAGGATAGGTTCATCATGTAAGGGGTGATACTCCTTCGTGAAATAATCCATGAGATGAAGGTCGGGAAATGAGTTGTCTGCTACTCAAAATTGATTTTAAGAAAGCATATGACCAGGTGAAATGGCTCTACCAGATGATGCAAGCAAAAGGCTTTGGTGATGTGTGGTGTGACTGGGTTATGAAATTGGCGAAAGGTGGAAGAGTGGATATGGAGGTGAATGAGCAGCTTGGACCTTATTGCCCAACTCACAAAGGGGTGAGACAGGGGGATCCTTCATCCCCACTTTTGTTTAACATCATAGCTGATGGGTTGGCTACTTTGGTTAAGTGAGCACAGGATCAGGGGTTGGTGTTTGGGCTTATGTCACACCTTGTCAATGAGGAATGGGTAATCGTGCAATATGCAAATGATACCATATTCTCTCTTGAGGATGACCTTCAAAAAGGCAGAAATCTGAAATATGTTTGATGTGTATTTGAACAGTTGTTTGGTTTGAAAATAAATTTTCATAAGACTGAGATTTTCTGCCTTGGAGAAGCTAAGGAAAAAGTGCGGGAATATGTAGAAATATTTTATCTTGTAGATAAGGATATCTGCCTTTGCAATATTTGGGGCTCACATTTGATTATAAAGGATTAGTAATGCACAATAGGGCCCTGCTGAGGAGAAGATTGAGACAAGGATGGCTGGATGGATTGTAAATCCGTTGTCAATAGGAGACATAGTTACTATGGTGAACTCATGCCTCAGTTGTATCCCATTCTTCATGTTGTCCTTTCTGGAAGCTCCAAAAGGGATGCTCAAAAACATGAACTATAGAAGATGCAGAATGGTTTGGCGGGAAACACAAGAGAAGAGAAGATACCATCTGGTTAATTTTCCTACTGTTTGAATGCCAAAAAGTTGTTGTGGCTTGGGTATTTTAGAGTTGGAAGTTATGCATAAATATCTATTGATGAAGTGGTTATGGAAGTTAGAGACTGACGGTGTCCTGGACTAGGGGGAACTCATCACGTCGTCTCCCGATCAGTTGGATTGGGCCGAGGACCCCCATGGTCGTATACTCATGGGCCAGTCCGGACAGCTGCCGCATACAAGGAAGATTCCACAAGACTTGGTGATCAAGACAAGGACTCCTCCCCCACCGGCGTATTCGGCTAGGACTCTTGTTATCCTAGGCCTCTGGTGCATTATATAAACCAGAGCCAGGCTAGTCGGTAGATATATACAACAATCATACCATAGGCTAGCTTCTAGGGTTTCAGCCTCTACGATCTCGTGATAGATCAACTCTTGCAATACTCATATCATCAATATCAATCAAGCAGGACGTAGGGTATTACCTCCATCAAGAGGGCCCGAATCTGGGTAAACATCGTGTCCCCTGCCTCCTATTACCATCGATCCTAGACGCACAGTTCGGGACCCCCTATCCGAGATCCGTCGGTTTTGACACCGACATTGGTGCTTTCATTGAGAGTTCCGCTGTGTGATCGGCAAAAGGATCAATGGCTCGCCCGCAGGTCAACTGCGATGCTGACATCTTCATTGCCGGCTCGACTGGTCACCTTGGCTCGACCGAGGACCGTGCTCCATCTCCGATTGTCATGCTCGGACGGGGGCCTTCTTCAACATCAACTCCGATCTCTATCATGATCATAGAGGAGTCATCCATGGAGCTCGAGGGCTCAACGTCAACATTGCCCTCGGGCGGCCGTGATGTTTTTATGGACAGTGAACTTGTATTCGCCGTCGCCACCTCCTCGAGCGTTGGTTTGACGATTGCTTCGGTGGAATAGTGCGGAATTACGTCTACAACAGCCATGCAAAATTTCGTCGAGTTCCGATGGAGGAATCTCCGACAATCTCCGATATACCGGAGCCCCTGTCAAATCTGGACGGAATCTGGACGAGTTTAGGGCGTGGTCTCCAGAGCCCAGCTCGGAGGTCCTTTGGAAGATCCAACCGTTCATATACGGCGGAATTCCCATATCTACCACCCCTCCAAATTTTAGCTCGATCCGACGGTTCAAACTCGGGGAACCTTCCGATGAGTGGACCAATTTTCAGATCCGTTTTCTGCGCGAATACGGATCCGACCCGAATTCATGTTTCTTTATGAACGTGATATTAGACAATCTTTTTAGAGAAATTCTCTTCTAGGGTATTGTGCGTTGTTTTTAAACACGTGCCCATAAATTTTTAAGCCTCCCCTGAGGTCATCTTCATCATTATGCTGGTGTCAAACCAGTCCGGCAATATTGCTCCAAGGCTGCCGACCTGCGCTAGACACGTCGTCACTTTGTTGAGCCGAGCTCAACTTCTTTGGATCATCATATCGGCAAGCCGAATAAGTGTCCGGCATCGTGAAGGATAAATCATCACCAACATCGCCGCCTCACGAATTACACGGAGTGGGCATACCGGCATCACCGCATGGTCACTTCATCAAGCCGGCATCGACCACACCATGACCTGCATCGGCAGGACCACACTATTGCTTCTTCAAGCTGGTGTCCATCACCCCGACCTACTTCGACTCATCGGCTGACATCGAGGCTTCAACATCTTGGCTGGACCGGGGGCTTCGCCATCTCTTCATCAACCTACTCCAGAGACTTCTGCGTCACTAGCCGACCAGCTCCGTCACGTTAGAGGGACCAAGGGCTTTGCCTCGGCGAGCCAACCTTTGCCAGCATCGCCGTACCATCGCTTTATCGCCCATCAGGCAATGGGTGTGCGGATCGAGTCCTAATTTTTGGAATCACCTTTCTTCGGATTGCTACAACAAATAAACCAGGTGCTATTAATCCTAGTATTTTTTTGCTTGTTCGGGTTCATTTTTCCCAAGGAATTATTACTCTGGTTTGTTCATCATATGTACGCAGGTCTATCAAATGATGGCCGCATTAACGACGGTCGCATGGTGCTTCGGTCAGTTTCCGTACATGGTCCGGCGAAACGCCGCATCCGGAACTCGGACCGACCTGTGAATTCAGGCTTTGCCACGCCTTTACCACATCACGCCGACGCCCTGCATCGACATTGACTTCGGTGCCAGGCCATATTTCTTTTATTACTCACTTTGCATAAATTATTTATTATGCAACATTTTTTATCATTACTATTATCTTCGGTTTGCACTATTTTTTGTGCACAGGAAAATGATCCGGGTTGGGCAGTATCGTCAACTCGGCGTACTGACATACCACGTCACCTCAGCTGGACGGGGGGCTTCGTCAACACTTCATTACCCCATGCCGGGGACTTCGGCATCACTCTGTCGGCCTGCATTGACCGTGCTATGTCACCACTTCGGAGTGCCGAGCCCTTTGCTCCGCCACCTCGGGACCGTCTTGGGGGATGGAACCTTGTCCCGCATCAAGCTCAGACCGCGTCATCAATACCGAACACATTAACCAGCTAAGTTGCCTTCATGCTCAAAGTTTTAAATTTTTAACTTGTGTTCGGTTCGACCAAGCATTATACTTTTTTGGATAAAAGTTGCTTGTAAAAGATTTCCTTGTCCAAACTTTGTTTGTGACGCACAAATTCAAATACCCCCTTTATTTGGGGCTTCCTTTATGAAGCTTTTCCTCTTGCATATGATTATACGTGTACGGCTTCGTTCCTTGTTCGTATATTACGCCACAATATGCACCATATTGACTTAAGCGATTTGCAAGCTGGGTTGCCTGGCTCCTGTGCTTTCCCCTACGTTCCCGATTGTTCGGCTAGGGAGTAAAGGGAGCACCTCTGTGATTGTCACGACCGGGTCCTCCGAGCTCTGACCTCAGACTGGGTGAAGCCGAAAGCTAGCGCTCTTATTGTTTTCAATCATGGTTAGCACACAAAAAATCTCTTTGATATCGTACTTAATGATGTCCCAAAATTTCTGGTAGAGCCATTTCACCTGGTCATAGGGGGAGTTGAATACAGAAATACTAAATCATGGAATTGCTCTTATTTCCAAAGTTCAAGATGCCAATGTGATTCAAAAGTTCATACCTATATGCCTGTTATAAAATACTGACTAAGCTTTTGGCAGTCAGGCTGGGCTGATTATGGACAAGTTCATTTCTCCTACCCAGTCTGCCTTTATCAAGGATAGGTTCATCATGTAAGTGGTGGTACTCCTTCGTGAAATAATCCATGAGATGAAGGTCGGGAAATGAGTTGTCTGCTACTCAAAATTGATTTTAAGAAAGCATATGACCAGGTGAAATGGCTCTACCAGATGATGCAAGCAAAAGGCTTTGGTGATGTGTGGTGTGACTGGGTTATGAAATTGGCGAAAGGTGGAAGAGTGGATATGGAGGTGAATGAGCAGCTTGGACCTTATTGCCCAACTCACAAAGGGGTGAGACAGGGGGATCCTTCATCCCCACTTTTGTTTAACACCATAGCTGATGGGTTGGCTACTTTGGTTAAGTGAGCACAGGATCAGGGGTTGGTGTTTGGGCTTATGTCACACCTTGTCAATGAGGAATGGGTAATCGTGCAATATGCATATGATACCATATTCTCTCTTGAGGATGACCTTCAAAAAGGCAGGAATCTGAAATATGTTCTATGTGTATTTGAACAGCTTTTTGGTTTGAAAATAAATTTTCATAAGACTGAGATTTTCTGCCTTGGAGAAGCTAAGGAAAAAGTGCGGGAATATGTATAAAGATTTTATCTTGTAGATAAGGATATCTGCCTTTGCAATATTTGGGGCTCACATTTGATTATAAAAGGATTAGTAATGCACAATAGGGCCCTGCTGAGGAGAAGATTGAGACAAGGATGGCTGGATGGATTGTAAATCTGTTGTCAATAGGAGACATAGTTACTATGGTGAACTCATGCCTCAGTTGTATCCCATTCTTCATGTTGTCCTTTCTGGAAGCTCCAAAAGGGATTCTCAAAAACATGAACTATAGAAGATGCAGAATGGTTTGGCAGGAAACACAAGAGAAGAGAAGATACCATCTGGTTAATTTTCCTACTGTTTGTATGCCAAAAAGTTGTTGTGGCTTGGGTATTTTAGAATTGGAAGTTATGCATAAATATCTATTGATGAAGTGGCTATGGAAGTTAGAGACTGACGGTGTCCTGGACTAGGGGGTACTCATCACGTCGTCTCCCGATCAGTTGGATTGGGCCGAGGACCCCCATGGCCGTATACTCATGGGCCAGTCCGGACAGCTTCCACATATAAGGAAGATTCCAGAAGACTTGGTGATCAAGACAAGGACTCCTCCCCCATCGGCTTATTCCGCTAGGACTCTTGTTATCCTAGGCCTCTGCTGCATTATATAAACCAGGGCCAGGCTAGTCGATAGATATTTACAACAATCATACCATAGGCTAGCTTCTAGGGTTTCAGCCTCTACGATCTTGTGGTAGATCAACTCTTGTAATACTCATATCATCAATATCAATCAAGCAGGACGTAGGGTATTACCTCCATCAAGAGGGCCCGAACCTGGGTAAACATCGTGTCCCCTGCCTCCTGTTACCATCGATCCTAAACGCACAGTTCGGGACCCCCTACCCGTCATCCGCCGGTTTTGACACCGACAGAGACCTCTGAGGAACTCTGGCAAGAGATGTTGCACAACAAGTATCTAGCAAACCAACCACTATGTGCTACAAGTTGTGGCCCTGGTGATTCACACTTTCGGTAGGGTTTGATGGAGATCAAATATCTTTTTGTCAGCGTTACCAGGAGTGTGGTGGGGGATGGAGCTAGGACCTATTCTGCGAAGTTGTTTGGCTAGAGGGAGAAAAACTAGCTAATGCTTTACCTAGGCTATACAATATAACTTTTGACAAGATGGTGACTGTGAAACAAGTTATGAAAAAAGGACGGGAGAATGTTACTTTCAAAAGATCCTTGCATGGAGAATATTTGGCCCAATGGAATGAGGTAAATGGAAAAGTGGAGAAGATTGAGCTCATTGAAGAGAGAGAGAGAGAGAGAGAGAGAGTTATGTGGTTGCTTGGTGGCATGAAGAAGTTTGTGGTGAAGGAGTTGTATATGTTTCTTAAGGCCTCTCTTGTGGTTGGGTTTAGAGGAATATGGAAACTAAGGATGCCAACGAAAATTAAAATCTTCTTGTGGCTGATGATCAAGAATAGTATTCTGACAAAGGACAATTTGATTAGGATAGGATGGACTAGAAATGAAGAATGTCATTTCTGTTGCTCCAAAGAAAGCGAAGACCACTTGTTGTTCCAGTGCACTCTAGTCGGGTTTGTTAGGCTGGTGGTGGTTCTCTGACATGATGGGTGGATGGATTAGATCCTTCCCCAAGAAGCATATGTGGTTGGTCCTGATTGGGGGACCACTATATGTTGGTCTTGTGAAAAACTAGAAATAGGGCCTGTTTCAATAAGAAGTTTCCTAATGATCCTTAGTCTGTAGTTTACGGATTTTGCTCGTTGTCGAAACCTTGGAAAATATTGAAAATAACCCAATATAGAAGTGCAAGTGAAGATGGGGTGCTGAGGATCAGGGAGGTGCTGAGGATCAGGGAGGTGCTGAGAAAGATTTTGAACAAAAGTCATGGATGGAACCCGTTGGGGAGAAGAACTTGCAGATGATAGGGCACATAGTGGAGCCAAAGTTTGATAAGGAAGAAGATCCCTTTTCTTCTCCTAAGTTTTGATTTTGATGGTCTAGAACTTTTGTTATGTTGTGTTTGATTTGCTCCTGCTTTTGTACTCCCTCCGGTCCTCAATAGTCTGCGTCTAACTTTTTTCCCTAATTACTCTGCGTACTAGGCGTCCGTGGTCAAAGTTTCCATCTATGCCCCTGGCCTTCCTTTCCCATCCCTTAAACTCGCCCATGCAGAGCACGCCTGTTGCGAGGTAAAACCGTCCAACCTTTTCCATCAATGGCTCTCCTTGGTATTCGAGCTTTGAGTTATGCGCAGATAAAAAAGAATCGAAGGGAGTAATAGAGTCTAAGTGGTGTGTGTTGAGCAGGCTGTTCCATCATGTGGTAGCAGCCTGTTCCAAGTGCTTTGCCACTTTTGCTCGCATGTGGGCTGGGATTGCCCATCCTTAGTTTCATGTTTTTTGTTCTCTGATGATATATTGTAGAACTATTGACGTTTTCTTCAATCAAATTCGACAAGGGAAGGCTCGTTGTTTAAAAAAACTCCCTCCTGTCCATATTAATTACCACCGATTTAGTACAAGTAAATCAATGATAACTTAGTACAAGTAAATCAGCGACAATTAATATGATTTTTTTTGTAGAAACCGACAATTAATATGGATACGATGAAGTAATAAAACCAAACAGAAAAGGAAGATAAAATAATAATAAAAATCGCAGAAATATTTAGAAAGCCCATTTACTAAGCGCGAGAGGCGAGCGCCTCATTTTCACGCCCAATTGCAACTGCACTGAGAGGGGAATCAGTTACAGTAACGACTGAGGCTGAATGCTCGGTGAATGTCTTCGTTGAATAAAGCTCTCATAATTCTCTGCATAAAAAGACAGAGGTTGAACTTAGGTATTGTAGCCAACCATTGTATTGTACTATAGCAAAACATTGTAATGTAGCGCCCGATACTCTAGAAAACCGGCTACTGCATCAACCTTTTAAAAATGGTTCAGGTTAATTTTTCTAAAATGGTCCAGGTTTTTTGAAAATATGAAGATTTTTAGAATTTTGAACAATTTGTGGGAACATGAATAAATTTCTCACCACTTATTGAAAAACATTAAAAAAATCGAAATTTGTACTTTTTAAAAATTACTTACATTTTTAAAAATTTGAGTGTACTAGAAAATTTCACATTATAAAGGAAATAACTTCATCATATATTTAAAAATGCTTAGTGTGTATATCCAAAAATATTCACCGTAAGTATGTATTTTAAAACAAATCCACTATATATTATAAAAAATTAGCATGTATATTTTGAAATGTTGGACATATATTAGAACAAAAATTATACTACAGACATCTATAAAAAGAAAAGGTGAAAATGAAACAAGTGAAAAAAAAACATGGAAAAAAGGAAAAAGAAGAAACAACAAGAAAAACCCCAAAACAAAACCATAGTAGAAAAAAGGAAAAAAAATCAATAAATAACCAAAAGGAAAAGAGTAAACCATAAAAATGCTGGAACAAAAACCACAACAACAAAAATCTTGTAATGTGCAGCGAACGAAACGACAGAAAAACCAAAATAAAAAAAATTCACTGCAGCACTGCAACAAACAAAACAACAAGAAAAAAACCAAAAGAGAAGTAACAAAGGAAAACAAAAATAATAATGTTTCAACTATGTAGCAAACGAAACAACATATTAAACACCGAACTGGGCGGCCTAGTTTGGCCTGCAGTAGGCGTCATTTTATCCATTTGATGCCCGCGGGCGGGAGAGCTCCTATTCCCCAGGAGCAACTAATTAAGGGGTATCCCTTGCGGAAGCCCCACAAGGGTCACTTTGATGGGCTGAGTTGGACGCTTTCTCAGGATTTTTTGGTATGCGTTTTTGGATTTTAGATGGGATTTTTTCCGGGGGTTTTCGGTTTTCGTCCTGTTTTCCCTAGGCGTTGGAGAAAAGGAGATTTAAAAAATGCGTGAGAAAATGTGTTTCTTTCCTTCCACGGGATGCACATATTTGCTTCTGTGAGAGACACAACTATGCCTCTTGAAAATGAAAAACCATGTTTTTTTTGCTTTCATGAGAGACATATTTACTTCTTATGGAGGCGATTTCGCAAGGGGCAGAAAAGGAAAAAGAAAACACATTTTTTTTTCTTTCGAGAGAGACACAGATTTGCTTCCGTAAGACGCATAGTTGTGCCTCTCAGAAAAGCAAAAAACACCTTTTTTTGCTTCCATGAGAGGCACAGATTTGCTTTCGCGAGAGGCACTTGGAAAAAAGAAAGGAAAAAAAAAGTGCTTCAGATCAAGTTTATTCTTCCGGCTTTTCCTATTTTTTTTGCAAAAAAAGGTTTGTTGAAACTTATTAACATGGTATCTAGTTTCAAAGATCTCGACGCAAATCCAGCGAAATCGATTAGGAATTTGGACGCACGATTTAAAGATAAAATGTTTAGAATAAGCAAAACTAGAAGAAAAAAAGTCATAGGTGGTGACAAGTGGCGCGCATGAAGTGTGTCATTTGTCAGTGCGTGAGAAAATGAGAATGACCTTCGCAACGGTAACCTTAACTAGTGATTTCGCTACTCCGCGCCTCAGCGCCGGAAAGGAAACATGGCTCTCACATGCCCCCAAGCGGGTTTTGGCCCAGCAACGCAAGTTCGCTCGCTTGCCAGGCCAACCCCCGTTTGCTCCACCTGCTCTGCCGCTTGCTTCGCGAGCTAGTTTTTATTTTGTTTTTTGTGTTGTTGGTTTGGAAGAAAAACATGACTTGTTTTTAAATACTTTTGAAAAAATGTGAAATCAAAAAATATTTATTTATTTTATAAAAAATCATCCATTTAAGAAAATTTCACGATTTTTGACAAATATTACAAATTTGAAAAAAATCATAAAATGTAAAAAGTTTGTAAAATTGAAAAATATCATCAATTCCCAAGAAAAGTTCATAAACTTGAAAAAATCATTGATTATAAAAAATCTTCATTTTTGACATAAGATAATCAAATTATCAGAAGTATTTAGAAAGCTAAAAAAATTCATAGTTTTTGAAAAAATCATCGACTTTGAAAAAACCCCTCAATATTTCATAAAAGTTCATCAATCTTAAGAAATGTTTATATCTTCTTTGGGAAAAAGTTGATCCATTTTGAAGGAAAAGTTCACAAGTTTTTAAAAAATCACCATTTTTGAAAAAAAAACACATTTAAGAAAAGAAAAATAAACAAAATAGAAAAAGAAAAAATAAGTGAAAAAAAGATAATACCGATCAAAACCGTCCCCATAAAATAGAAACAAAAAATAGGTTGGAAGCTTCCCAAACTTGCATTAAGCGAGACAGTAGCGGCACTCGCTGAAGGTTTCCTCAGCGTGTCACATTGGGCGGGGCCATTCGTGCACGCACAGTACCTAAAATAGTACAGGAAAGGGAAGAAGCAAGGATTGATCCCTGGTCTCCAGGATGATCACACGCACTGCTAGCAACTCCGCCAACTCTCATTTGTGTAAGTAGTTGAGGCGCGTCCTACTTGAGGTGATTCGAGCCGGTTCTCTTTCGTTTTTTTTTTCATTTTTTTCATTTTATTCTCCTTGTTTCGTTTTCTTTTTCTTTTTTTCTTCCATTTTTATTTTCATTTTTCTTTTGTTTTTTTTTTTTTTTTTTTTTTTCTTTTTTTTTTTTTTTTTTTTTTTTTTTTTTTTTTTTTCTTGATTTTCTCTGTTCTTTTGGTCATTATTCTACATTTTTTGGCATATGTCAACAGCATTTTTCTAATACATGTGCAACGTTTTTCCAATACAAATTAACCACTGTTTGTAATACATGGTCAACATTTTCTGTACACATATTTAAACATTTTATAATGCTTGATTAACATTTTTTGAATACAAAATTTACTTTTTTAGTACATGGTCAACATTTTTTCTACATATTTTAACATTTTTAAAATGCCTGATTAACAGTTTCCAAATAAAAAGATTAACATTTTTTGAATACATGGTCAACATATTTCCATACACTTTTAACATGTTCCAAATGCTTGATTAAAAAATATCAAACAATTTCTCAACATTTTTATAAATTCTTGATTAACATTTTTTATACATGATCAATTTTTTAATATTTTTTTAGTGGGTGGTCAACATTTTTTCTATTCTCATTTAACATTTTTCAAATATTTGTTCAATATTTTTTAAATGCTTGATTAACATTTTTATACACATGATAAAAATGCCTCATTTTCTAATAAATGGTAAAACAAATCTATGCACATGTACCATTTCACAAATGCTACTTGTTCAACATCCTTCTTTCAGTATGCTTGAGTAAAAAATTTATATACATGATCAAACAATTCATCATTTTCTTAATACATGATCAACAATTTTTCTATACATGTACATCATATTTCTGAATGCTTGATTAACATTTTTTGAATGTTGTTTATTGAGTGTTTTTCTAATATATATATATATTTGCATTATTTTAAAGTATAAAAAAGTATAAAATGAAGCAAAAAAGAAAACAGAAAAAAGAGGTTGTGGCCTGCCACGCGCGTGGCTGGTCCATTTCGCACGCCCCTTCAGGGAGTCGGAAGCTGGACTCGCTGAAGCCGAGATATAGGAGCGCCCTTTGCGCACCAGTGGCGAATTGTTTTGAGATTGCCTAAGAGAACCCCTGATGTGGTCTGGCCCAATAGGGATCAAGGGTAGCCAGTTGAGCGGGCGGCCAACGTTTTCTCTGCTTTTGCATTAGATATTTTTCTACGTTTTTTAAACTATCGGTTTTTTTGTTTATGTTTTCTTTTCCTTTTGTTTTTTCCATGTTTTTTCTTTTGTTTCCCTCTTTTTGTTTTTTATTTGTTAGATACACATTGACGCATTTTTAGATATATGTTTTGAACTTTTCTCAGATATTTGCTAAAAATATATTCAAATACATTTTGAAGATTTTCACATAGATGAACATATTTTAAAATGTACAATTGAGTATTTTCGAAATAAAAAGGTAATATATGTCGTATTTTTTATAAATACATGGTGACCATTTTTAAAATAAGTTGATCATTTTTTAATATACACATTGAGTATTTTTTAAATAGACAATGGACATTTTAAAATAAGATAATGTTTTTAAGATGTGCATGATTTTTTAATACATGGTGAATATTTTTTTAATATGTGGTGAACATTTTTTAAACACAAGTTGAATATTTTTCTAAATACTACACGTTGAGCATTCTTTCAAATACGCTGAACATTTTTAAGATATATGTTGAAGCTTTTTAAACACGCGGCGGACATTGTTCGAACACACGTTGAATATATTTCAAAAAACACATGTATTTGATTGTCGAGAGGCATCATCTATTTAAAAGATCGGGTTATTCATCATGAAGATGATCCTCGCGTTTCCAAGTGGCTTCTTCTTCAGTATGCTTCGACCAGTGTACTTTAAGGAACCTGGTAATTTTCTGATAGGTTCGACGTTCAGCTTAATCAAGAATGCGGATCTGATGTTCTTTGTAAGAGAGATCATCTTGCACTTCGATCATTTCATGATCCACTTCACAGTGCGGATCCTTGAAGCAACGACGAAGTTGCGACACATGGAAGACGTCATGAACGTGAGAGAACTGCGGTGGCAATTCCAATTTATAAGTCGGATATCCACGTCGGGTGAGAATGCGGAAACGACCAATGTAGCGAGGAGCTAACTTGCCCTTGACTCCAAAACGATGGGTGCCCCTCATAGGAGTGACACGCAGATAAGCTTGATCACCAGGATAATAGGTAGATCCCAAGTGTTTACGGTCATAGTTGCTCTTCTGGCGGGACTGGGTCGCCTTGAGATTTTCTCGGACAATACGGATTTGCTCTTCAGCTTTTCAGATAATATCCGGAACAATGAGTTGTCGTTCCCTAGTTTCTGACCAATTCAGAGGGGTTCAGCACTTACATCCATATAGTACCTCGAAGGGTGCCATCTTCAAGCTAGCTTTATAACTGTTGTTGTAAGAGAATTCAGCATAGAGAAGGGATTCTTCCCACTTCTTGCCAAAGGAGATGACACAAGCACACATCATATCTTCAAGCACTTGGATGACTCGCTCAACTTGACCTTGGGACTGGGGGTGATAAGCAGTGCTCCAGGTTATATGAGTTCCCATAGCCTCTTGGAAACTTTCCCAGAACTTCGAGCTGAAAATGCTGCTACAGTCTAATTTGATCTCCTTTGGAATACCGTGGAGTGTCACAATTCTGGAGTATGAAAGTTCGCTAACTGACTACCAGTGATTGTCTCCTTGACTAGTAGAAAGTGTGCAACTTTGGAGAATTGGTCGATGACCACAAAAATAACATCGTGACCCTTTTGTGATTTGGGGAGGCCAGTGACGAAATCCATTTGAACCTTATCGCGTTTCCATTCGGGAATAGGAAGCGGTTGCAGAAGTCCAGCAGGTTTCTGATGTTTTGATTTGACGCGACGGCAAACATCACACTCCTTAATATACCGAGCAATGTCTTGCTTCATCTTAGACCACCAGTATTTCTGACGAATGTCTAGATACATCTTGGTACTTCCCGGATGAATAGACAGAGGTGTGTCATGTGCTTATTTCACAACTTTCTCTATCATAAGGTCGAATCCGGGTACCACAAGGCGATCTCTGAAATACAAAGCTCCACCTTCATCCAGCGAAAAGTCTTTTGCCTTTTCAGAGGCAAGATCACTCTTAATCCGATCAATTTTAGTGTCCTTCTCTTGCGCAGACTTGATTGCTCTCCGGAGAGTTGGTTCCAGGACAAGGTTATTAAGAGAACCCTCTAGAACAATGTGAAGGTTCAACTTGCGAAGTTCTTCATGAAGCAGGGGTTGAGCTTTCTGAACCATGTGGTTGTTGCAATAAGACTTGCGACTCAAGGTATTGGCCATGACATTAGCCTTGCCAGGGGTATAAGAAATACTGCAGTCATACTCTACAATTGCTTCCATCCATCGTTGCTGATGGAGATCCAGATCTGGCTGAGTAAACAGATACTTTAGACTTTGATGATCGGTGCAACGGTTACCGAGAAGGTAATGTGGCCACAACTTTAATGCATAAATGACTGTAGCAAGTTCGAGGTCGTGAACTGGGTAGTTATCTTCATGAGGACGCAACTGTCGAGAGGCATAAGCAATCACCTTGCGCTCTTGCATTAGGACACAGCCTAATCCTTGACGGGAAGCGTCGCAATAAATGATGAATTCTTTGCGAGAATCTGGAGGGGCAAGCATTGGGGCAGATGTCAGCTTGTCCTTGGGTGCCTGGAAACTTTCCTGACATTTTTTTGTCCACTCAAACTTAACGCCCTTGTGAAGCTGATTATTCAAAGGCTTGGCAATCTTAATAAGTTCTCGACAAAGCGGTGGCAATAGCTGGCCAGTCCGAGAAAACTTTTGACTTATTTGACATTCTTTGGGGGAGTCTAGTCAAGAATAGCCTGGACTCGTTCTAGATTGATATCAATACCATCCTTGGAGACCACATCACCAAGGCAGGTCACTTCAGGTAACCAGAATCCACACTTGGAATATTTGGCATATAGCTAATGCTCTCGAAGCTTTTCCAGTACAAGATGAAGATGTTCAGCACATTCTTCTTTATTCTTTGAATACACAAGGATATGATCTAGATAAACCACGACGAACTTGTCGAGGTATTCCATAAAGATATAGTTCATCAATCGAGAGAATGTTGCTGGAGCATTGGTTAAGCCGAAAGACTTGACAGTGTCTTTGGAATATCCTCTTCACGAACTCGGATGTGGTGGTAACCCAACCTCAAGTTGAGTTTAGAGAAGACTGAGGAGCCAGCAAATTGATCATATAGATCGTTGATCCGAGGAAGCGGATACTTATTCTGGATTGTTGCTTGGTTGATAGCTCGGTAGTCTTCGACGAAAAGATTCATACCATCCTTCTTCTTGACAAAGAGAGAAGGTGCTCCCCAAGCAGAGGAACTTGGGCGAATGAAACCCTTGCAAAGTGAATTGTCAATTTCCTCCTTAAGTTTAAGGAGTTCATGCGGCGACATCTTATAATGTCATTTGGCAATAGGAGTGGTGCCTGGTTTCAAGTCGATGACAAATTCGAAAGCTCTAACAGGGAGTACCCCTAGAAGTTCGTCTGGAAAAACATCTTGGAGGTCGCAAACGACTGGAACATTTTCAATTCCCTCAAGAGGTGATGTGTTCAACGCATTTAAGAAATAAATTAGGGCTTCGACATTTTGAACAACACAAACATAGTATTTTACTATCCCATTCGAAGGATGTAGGAGATGGACGGTTTTAGTGGCACATACAATTGAAGCAGTATGCGTTTTCAACCAATCCATTCACAGAATGAGGACAATATTGGAAGACTTCAAAATAGTGGGAGAGACATGGAATTCCAACCTTTCAATTTCAATGGCGACATTGTGGCTAACCATGGAGGTTCGACCTTGGCCTGCAGGGGTGTGTACCACTAGTGGAGTGTTCATCACTTTGTATTTAAAGCCATGCATGAATACGGGATTTATGATATGAAAGAATGTGATGCTCCTGAATCGAATAAGACAGAAGCTGGTACTGAATTAACAAGAAGAGTACCCATCATAGTAGCAGGCTGGTCTTGAGCTTCATTCAGATCAACATGGTTAGCCTGACCACAACCAGATAAAGGTCTGACATTGTTGTTGCGGGGCTGGTTGTTACCACGGCCATAGCCACGCCCAGTAGAAGGAAGTGCAAGCTGGTTTTGATTCTGATAGCATTCCCTGGCACGGTGACCTGGACAACCACACTTGAAGCACAACCCATCATTGGGACGGGGAGCAGGAGATCGGGGTGGTGCAACTCGAAGAGGCTGCCTCAGTGGTGGAGGAGGCAGAAGAGGTGCAACATAGGACGGCCCTGGTGCAGGGGCAGCTGGGTGATACATGCTGTGGGGGATCCATATCCGACGCTTTTATGCTGGCGAGCCTGAAGATGAGCCAATGTCATGGTTGCGCTTGACACTACTGCAGGTTGCTGCTAACGTGACACTATGATCAGAGACCATTCGACGAAACTCTGTTCAATGCCATAATCGCAAACGGTGGTGTAAAAAACCGTCAAAAAAGGTGCAAAAATGTTTGCGATGGAGGATGCATCAAACACGGTTCAGATTTTAGTTGCGTGTGCGATACAGGGCATACGGTTCAACTCAATTAACTGTTTGCGATGAGGAGGAACAAAAGAAACAGGCATCCATATGAAGGTGTGTGCGATATACACCATACAATTCACTCGGATGGACTGTTTGTGATTAGGCAACACAAAAGAAATGGGCAGCCAAATGAAGGTGTGTGCGATATATAGCATACGGTTCACTCGGATGAACTGTTTGTGATTAGGCAACACAAAATAAACAAGCAGCCAGATGAAGGTGTGTGCGATATACAACATGCAGTTCACTCGGATGAACTGTTTGCGTTGAGAAAAGAGAACAAAAACGATTCAATATAAAAAGATGCGTGTGATACGCGACAAATAGGTCCGTAATCAGAAATGTGTGCGAATATCGATAATAACATAAACGGTTCCCTAGTGTGGTCCATGTTCATCTGATCATCATCTCCTTCTTGTGCTAGCTCGATGTTCCTTCTATGCTAAGTTTCCATTAATTGATGTCGTTTTATAAACACGGAACCGTTTCCCACCATTTTCTCACCTGTTTCCCGCCACCCAGTGATATTGCGCATAGGCGGCACGCGACGCATGAAGGCGACAAGCGCAGCCTATAGCACATCCACCTTTTCCAAGTATGCCAACCCACCAAAGCACCGCCTCTGCCATCAACCTCGTCGACGAGGAAAACAAGCAGGCGCCATGGCCCGTCGAGGCCAAGGCGCTCCCTGGCAACGCGATGGACGACGCCGTGATGCACGCCATCGCCAGGGTTGAGCAGACCTTTGGCGCATGGCTCTTGAGCGCCGTGGATCAAGATCGGCATGTCAGCGCTGACAGGCTGCAGGTCTCCGCACAACATGATCGATGGCACGCCGCAGAGCAAGCTAGGCGCGTCCGCATCGATAGGCTATGGCTCGCCGCACGGCGAGACCGTTGGAGTGCCACAGAGCGAGAGGTGCGGCGCGGCGCTCCGCACAGCAAGAGCGGATCCATCGACGCTTGCCTGTTGTCGACACGGTGTCGCAGCTGGGTACACGTCCGGTCAGTACCGCCATTCCTCACCAGAGTGGGCAGAGGCCCTCAACACCATACTTGCACCAGAGGCCGGTCATGCAGTACTTGCACCGGACGCCCGCCGCGCCGTTCACATGGGTGCCGTAATTCGCCTTGTCCACGGCCCGTTGGATGCCAACGTGCTGGTCCGTAGGCTCGACCGCCTCCTTGGCCCAGGTGTCCACCTGGGAGCAGTAGAGGAACATGGCCATCGCATCCTTGAGCTGGTGATCTTCGATGGAATAGCCAACTTGGAGCTCGAGCTCGCGCTCTAGATGTACCACGAGCGTGTCTACCGCTTGGACGAATGCCTGGACGAGTTCAGGAAGAGCCAAGAGCTACCGTAGGCAAGGGCTGCTGGTCATGGTCTCATGGGCACATTTTATTTTGAAAAGTCGTTTCGATGTGGATAGCTATGTATTCACAACAATCATAGTATTGCTCTGTTTCAATGTGTGTACTCTGTTTTCCATTCTTATATGTTATGTTTCAATGTGTGTGTATATACGCTTTCCATTCTATTTATGTGGATGATAACAACTAGATTCCGGCAGCTCCCTAGTGTGCGACGTCTTCCCAGTGTGGAGGCAGTACTCCGCCTCCTTCGCCTCACAGCGCATGACGTACCGATCTGCCTCTTGCTGGCGGACGTGCGTGACCGATCTTGCCATTTCGTTGGGTGCCCACCGGAGCTCCCCGTCGGTGGCACGCTGGAGCTTATCGGCCCACCTCCAGGTAGCGACAAGGCACCCAGCTGTTGGGGAACGTAGTAATTTCAAAAAAAATCGTACGCACACGCAAGATCATGGTGATGGATAGCAACGAGAGGGGAGAGTATCGTCTACGTACCTCGTAGACCGTAAGCGGAAGCGTTATGACAATGCGGTTGATGTAGTCGTACGTCTTCACGATCGACCGATCCTCAGTACCAAACGTACGACACCTCCGCGTTCAGCACACGTTCAGCTTGGTGACATCCCGCGACCTCACGATCTAGTAGAGCTTCCGGGAAGAGCTTCGTCAGCACAACGGTGTGGTAACGGTGTTGATGAAGCTACCAACGCAGGGCTTCGCCTAAGCACCGCTACGATATGACCGAGGTGGATTATGGTGGAGGGGGGCACCACACACGGCTAAGAGATCAATGATCAATTGTTGTGTCTCCAAGGGGTGCCCCCCTCCCCGTATATAAAGGAGTGGAGGAGGGGGAGGGGGCCGGCCTCCTATGGCGCGCCCCATGAGGAGTCCTACTCCCACCGGGAGTAGGACTCCCCCCTTCCAAGTAGGAGTAGGAGAAGGGAAGTAAGGGAGAGAAGGAGAGAAGGAAAGGGGGCGCCGCCCCCCTCCTTGTCCAATTCGGACTAGAGGGGGAGGGGGCGCGCAGCTGCCCTGGCCACCCTCAACTTCTCCCACTAGGGCCCATTAGGCCCAATATACTCCCCGGGGGGTTCCGGTAACCCCTCGGTACTCCGGTATATGTACGAAACCTCCCGAAACACTTCCGTTGTCCGAACATAGTCATCCAATATATCGATCTTTACGTCTCGACAATTCCGAGACTCCTCGTCATGTCCGTTATCATATCAGGGACTCCAAACTACCTTCGGTACTTCAAAACACAAAAACTCATAATACCAATCGTCACAGAACTTTAAGCGTGCGGACCCTACGGGTTCGAGAACTATGTAGACATGACCGAGATATGTCTCTGGTCAATAACCAATAGCGGAACCTGGATACTCATATTGGTTCCTACATATTCTACGAAGATCTTTATCGGTCAAACCGCATAACAACATACATTGTTCCCTTTGTCATCGGTATGTTACTTGCCCGAGATTCGATCGTCGGTATCTCAATACCTAGTTCAATCTCGTTACCGGCAAGTCTCTTTACTCGTTCCATAATGCATCATACTGTAACTAACTCATTAGTCACATTGCTTGCAAGGCTTATAGTGATGTGCATTACCGAGAGGGCCCAGAGATACCTCTCCGACAATCGGAGTGACAAATCCTATTCTCGATCTATGCCAACTCAACGAAAACCATCGGAGACACCTGTAGAGCACCATTATAATCACCCAGTTACGTTGTGACATTTGGTAGCACACAAAGTGTTCTTCCGGTAATCGGGAGTTGCATAATCTCATAGTCATAGGAACATGTATAAGTCAAGAAGAAAGCAATAGCAGTAAACTAAACGGTCAAGTGCTAAGCTAACGGAATGGGTCATGTCAATCACATCATTCTCCTAATGACGTGATTCCGTTAATCAAATGACAACTCATGTATATGGCTAGGAAACTCAACCATCTTTGATCAACGAGCTAGTCAAGTAGAGGCATACTAGTGACACTATGTTTGTCTATGTATTCACAAATGTATTATGTTTCCGGTTAATACAATTCAAGCATGAATAATAAACATTTATCATGATATGAGGAAATAAATAATAACTTTATTACTGCCTCTAGGGCATATTTCCTTCAGTCTCCCACTTGCACTAGAGTCAATAATCTCGATTACACAGTAATGATTCTAACACCCATGGAGTCTTGGTGCTAATCATGTTTTGCTCATGGAAGAGGCTTAGTCAACGGGTCTGCAACATTCAGATCCGTATGTATCTTGCAAATCTCTATGTCTCCCACCTGGACTTGATCCCAGATGGAATTGAAGCGTCTATTGATGTGCTTGGTTCTCTTGTGAAATCTGGATTCCTTTGCCAAGGCAATTGCACCAGTATTGTCACAAAAGATTTTCATTGGACCCGATGCACTAGGTATGACACCTAGATCGGATATGAACTCCTTCATCCAGACTCCTTCATTTGCTGCTTCTGAAGTAGCTATGTACTCCGCTTCACACGTAGATCCTGACACGACGCTTTGTTTAGAACTGCTCCAACTAACAGCTCCACCATTCAATATAAACACGTATCCGGTTTGCGATTTAGAATCATCCAGATCAGTGTCAAAGCTTGCATCGACGTAACCATTTACGACGAGCTCTTTGTCACCACCATAAACGAGAAAGATATCCTTAGTCCTTTTTAGGTATTCAGGATGTTCTTGACCGCTGTCCAGTGATCCACTCCTGGATTACTTTGGTACCTCTCTGCTAAACTAATAGCAAGGCACACATCAGGTCTGGTACACAACATTGCATACATGATAGAGCCTATGGCTGAAGCATAGGGAACATTTTTCATTTTCTCTCTATCTTCTGCAGTGGTCGGGCATTGAGTCTTACTCAACTTCATACCTTGTAACACAGGTAAGAACCCTTTCTTTGCTTGATCCATTTTGAACTTCTTCAAAACTTTATCAAGGCATGTGCTTTGTGAAAGTCCAATTAAGCGTCTTGATCTATCTCTATAGATCTTGATGCCCAATATATAAGCAGCTTCTCCGAGGTCTTTCATTGAAAACTCTTATTCAAGTATCCTTTTATGCTATCCAGAAATTCTATATCATTTGCAATCAACAATATATCATCCACATATAATATTAGAAATGCTACAGAGCTCCCACTCACTTTCTTTTAAATACAGGCTTCTCCAAAAGTCTGTATAAAACCATATGCTTTGATCACACTATCAAAATGTTTATTCCAACTCCGAGAGGCTTGCACCAGTCCATAAATGGATCGTTGGAGCTTGCACACTTTGTTAGCACCCTTTGGATCGACAAAACCTTCTAGTTGCATCATATACAACTCTTCTTCCAGAAATCCATTCAAGAATGCAGTTTTGACATTCATTTGCCAAATTTCATAATCATAAAATGCGGCAATTGCCAACATGATTCGGATAGACTTAAGCATCGCTATGGGTGAGAAAGTCTCATCGTAGTCAACCCCTTGAACTTGTTGAAAACCTTTCACAACAAGTCGAGCTTTGTAGATAGTAACATTACCATCAGCGTCAGTCTTCTTCTTTAAGATACATTTATTTTCGATGGCTTGCCAATCATCGGGCAAGTCAACCAAAGTCCATACTTTGTTCTCATACATGGATCCCATCTCAGATTTCATGGCCTCAAGCCATTTTGGGAATCTGGGCTCACCATCGCTTCTTCATAGTTCGTAGGTTCATCATGGTCAAGTAACATAACTTCCAGAACAGGATTACCATATCACTCTGGTGCGGATCATACTCTAGTTGACCTACGAGGTTCGGTAGTAACTTGATCTAAAGTTTTATGATCATCATCATTAGCTTCCTCACTAATTGGTGTAGGTGTCACAGGAACCGGTTTTTGCGATGAACTACCTTCCAATAAGGGAGCAGGTACAGTTACCTCATCAAGTTCTACTTTCCTCCCACTCACTTCTTTCGAGAGAAACTTCTTCTCTAGAAAGGATCCATTCTTAGCAACAAATGTCTTGCCTTCGGATCTGTGATAGAAGGTGTACCCAATAGTTTCCTTTGGGTATCCTATGAAGACACATTTCTCCGATTTGGGTTCGAGCTTATTAGGTTGAAGTTTTTTCACATAAGCATCGCAGCCCCAAACTTCAAGAAAAGACAACTTTGGTTTCTTGCCAAACCACAGTCATAAGGTGTCGTCTCAACGGATTTTGATGGTGCCCTATTTAACGTGAATGCATCCGTCTCTAAAGCATAACCCCAAAACGATAGAGGTAAATCCGTAAGAGACATCATAGATCGCACCATATCTAGTAAAGTACGATTATGACGTTCGGACACACCATTACGCTGTGGTGTTCCGGGTGGCGTGAGTTGCGAGACTATTCCGCATTGTTTCAAATGTAGACCAAACTCGTAACTCAAATATTCTCCTCCACGATCAGATCGTAGAAACTTTATTTTCTTGTTACGACGATTTTCCACTTCACTCTGAAATTCCTTGAACTTTTCAAATGTTTCAGACTTATGTTTCATTAAGTAGATATACCCATATCTGGTCATATCATCTGTGAAGGTGAGAAAATAACGATACCCGCTGCGAGCCTCAACATTCATTAGACTACATACATCAGTATGTATGATTTCCAACAAATATGTTGCTTGCTCCATAGTTCTGGAGAACGACATTTTAGTCATCTTGCCCATGAGGCATGGCTCGCAAGTACCAAGTGATTCATAATCAAGTGATTCCAGAAGTCCATCAGTATGGAGTTTCTTCATGCGCTGTACAGCAATATGACCTAAACGGCAGTGCCACAAATAAGTTGCACTATCATTATCAACTCTGCATCTTTTGGCTTCAACATTATGAATATGTGTATTACTACTATCGAGATTCAACACAAATAGACCACTTTTCAAGGGTGCATGACCATAAAAGATATTTCTCATATAAATAGAACAACCATTATTCTCAGATTTAAATGAATAATCGTCTCGCATCAAACAAGATCCAGATATAATGTTCATGCTTAACGCTGGCACCAAATGACAATTATTTAGGTCTAAAATTAATCCCGAAGGTAGATGTAGAGGTAGCGTGCCGACGGTGATCACATCGACTTTGGAACCATTTCCCACATGCATCGTCACCTCGTCCTTAGCTAATCTTTGCTCAGTCCGTAGTCCTTGTTTCGAGTTGCAAATATTAGCAGCAAAACCAGTATCAAATACCCTGGTGCTACTGCAAGCTGTAGTAAGGTACACATCAATAACATGTATATCAAATATACCTTTCACTTTGCCATCCTTCTTATCCGCCAAATACTTGGGGCAGTTCCACTTCCAGTGACCAGTCCCTTTGCAGTAGAAGCACTCAGTCTCAGGCTTAGGTCCAGACTTGGGTTTCTTCTCCTGAGCAGCAACTTATTTGCCATTCCTTTTGAAGTTCCCCTTCTTCTTCCCTTTACCCTTTTTCTTGAATCTGATGGTCTTATTGACCATCAACACTTGATGCTCCTTCTTCATTTCTACCTTCGCATCTTTTAGCATTGCGAAGAGCTCGGGAATCGTCTTATCCGTCCCTTGCATATTATAGTTCATCACGAAGCTCTTGTAGCTTGGTGGCAATGATTGAAGAATTATGTCAATGACACTATCATCCGGAAGATTAACTCCCAGTTGAATCAAGTGATTGCAGTACCCAGACATTCCGAGTATATGTTCACTAACAGAACTATTCTCCTCCATCTTGCAGTTGTAGAACGTATTGCAGACTTCATATATCTCAATCCGGGCATTTGCTTGAAATATTAACTTCAACTCCTGGAACATCTCATATGCTCCATGACGTTCAAAACGTCGTTGAAGTCCCGGTTCTAAGCCGTAAAGCATGTCACACTGAACTATCGAGTAGTCATCAACTTTGCTCTGCCAGACGTTCTTAACGTCATCAGTAGCATCTGCAGCAGGCCTGGCACCTAGCGGTGCTTCCAGGACGTAATTCTTCTGTGCAGCAATGAGGATAATCCTCAAGTTATGGACCCAGTCCGTGTAATTGCTACCATCATCTTTCAACTTTTCTTTCTCAAGGAACGCATTAAAATTCAATGGAACAACAGCACGGGCCATCTATCTACAACAACATAGACAAGCAAAATACTATCAGGTACTAAGTTCATGATTAATTTAAGTTCAATTATTCATATAACTTAAGAACTCCCACTTAGATAGATATCCCTCTAATCATCTAAGTGATCACGTGATCCAAATAAACTAAACCATAACCGATCATCACGTGAAATGGAGTAGTTTTCAATGGTGAACATCACTATGTTGATCATATCTACTATATGATTCATGCTCGACCTTTCGGTCTCAGTGTTCCGAGGCCATATCTGTATATGCCAGGCTTGTCAAGTTTAACCTGAGTATTCTGCGTGTGCAAAACTGGCTTGCACCCGTTGTATAAGAACGTTGAGCTTATCACACCCGATCATCACATGGTGTCTCGGCATGATGAACTTTTGCAATGGTGCATACTCAGGGAGAACACTTGTACCTTGAAATTTTTAGTGAGAGATCATCTTATAATGCTACCGTCAATCAAAGCAGAATAAGATGCATAAAGGATAAACATCACATGCAATCAATATAGGTGATATGATATGGCCATGATCATCTTGTGGCTTTGATCTCCATCTCCGAAGCACCGTCATGATCACCATCGTCACCGGCGCGACACCTTGATCTCCATCGTAGTATCGTTGTCGTCTCGCCAACTATTTCTTCTACGACTATCGCTACCGCTTAGTGATAAAGTAAAGCAATTACATGGCGATTGCATTTCATACAATAAAGCGACAACCATATGGCTCCTGCCAGTTGCCGATAACTCCGTTACAAAACATGATCATCTCATACAATAAAATATACCATCATGCCTTGACCATATCACATCACAACATGCCCTGCAAAAACAAGTTAGACGTCCTCTACTTTGTTGTTGCAAGTTTTACGTGGCTGCTACGGGCTGAGCAAGAACCGTTCTTACATACGCATCAAAACCACAACGATAGTTTGTCAAGTTAGTGTTGTTTTAACCTTCAACAAGGACCGGGCGTAGTCACACTCGGTTCAACTAAAGTTGGAGAAACTAACACCCGTCAGCCACCTGTGTGCAAAGCACGTCAGTAGAACCAGTCTCGCGTAAGCGTACGCGTAATGTCGGTCCGGGCCGCTTCATCCAACAATACTGCCGAACCAAAGTATGACATGCTGGTAAGCAGTATGACTTGTATCGCCCACAACTCACTTGTGTTCTACTCGTGCATATAACATCTACGCATAAACCTGGCTCTGATACCACTGTTGCGGAACGTAGTAGTTTCAAAAAAATTCCTACACACACGCAAGATCATCGTGATGCATAGCAACGAGAGGGGACAGTGTCGTCTACGTACCCTCGTAGACCGTAAGGGGAAGCATTATGACAACGCGCTTGATGTAGTCATACGTCTTCATGATCGACCGATCCTCAGTACCGAACGTACGGCATCTCCGCGTTCAGCACACATTCAGCTCGGTGACGTCCCGCGAACTCACGATCCAGTAGAGCTTCCATGAAGAGCTTCGTCATCACGATAGTGTGGTGACGGTGTTGATGAAGCTACCGACACAGGGCTTCACCTAAGCACCGCTATGATATGACCGAGGTGGATTATAGTGGAGGGGGCCACTGCACACGGCTAAGAGATCAATGATCAATTGTTGTGTCTCCAAGGGGTGCCCCCTCCCCGTATATAAAGGAGTGGGGGAGGGGGAGGGGGCCGGCCTCCTATGGCGCGCCCCGGGAGTAGGACTCCCCCCTTCCAAGTAGGAGTAGGAGAAGGGAAGGAAGGGAGAGAAGGAGAGAAGGAAAGGGGGGCGCCGCCCCCCCTTCTTGTCCAATTCGGACTAGAGGGGGAGCGGGCACGCGGCCGCCCTAG